>NC_142740.1:11225199-11295199 GCF_051943395.1 Hippocampus bargibanti
GAAATGTTGTGTAAAAGGAATGCTCATTAAATGTCATCATTTTGCTAATGTTCTTGTGCTTCTTTACACCACAACTAATGAAAGACATATTTTGGTTATTTATAGCATGACTGGTATAATTTTAATGGTCCGGCCCACTTGACATCCACCGGGCCACATGTGGCCTACCATGTGAAATGAGTTTGACACCCCTGGACTACAATAATCTTGGTGGAATTGGAAAATCCAGGAAGTTAAACTGTGTTCTCTATTTCTTTTAAACCGGTACATGAGGTTGTACAGTGGAACTCATAAAGTTTCAAATGATCCTTTCCTTGACTCAAGACACCTGAGTGGTGATGTGTGATACAAAGAAGATGAGTCAGGGGAATTAAGGTTAAGTTCTCAACATAACCAGACCTTCATTTGCAACTTACAATGCTTGCTAAGATGTGGAAAAAATGTTTCAAACTGTCACATAATCGGGATGGCGTGTCAAACTCACCAATTTTATTAAAATCAATTTATTTTGAAAATAATTCAAGTTAAAACCTAAAGGCTTTTTCGGATATCTGATTGGAAATATTTTTCTGTAACAAATAAAAAAATAATTAAAGAAAATCCACAAAATAAAGCATGAGAAATAAATCTATTTGTAAATTTGGAAAAGTGAGATCCTGACATGGGTCAAATTCAGAAGTTTAGTGTCATCTGAGGGGCTCTGGGTGATTGCAGAGTTGGAAGAAGACAAGGTAACAAGGTAAAAAATCCGACTTCAACAGACAGTTAGGACAGCGGAAAAAATCATTGGCACCGACCTACCTACACATCTCGAGGACTTGCACACTGCAAGAATCCAAACTAGGGCACGGAAAATCATACTGGACCCTCCGCGCCCTGCCCACCACCTTTTCCAGCTACTCCCCTCAGGCAGGCGCTACCGATACATGCGCACCAAATCCAGCAGACATTTAAACAGCTTCTTCCCCCAAGCCATGAACTCTTTGAACAGTAGCCCAAATGGAACTGTCTAGTGCAAGGGTGGGCAAACTTTTTGACTCGCGGGCCGCATTGGGTTCTAAAATTTGACAGAGGGGCCGGGCCAGGAGCATTTGGAGGGAGTGTTTGGGCCGGAAATACTCTGAACAAGTTATGTCCATAATTTATAAAATCACTTCAAATGACTTCGACTGAGCGTATTTTACAAAGATTCCACAGCATATAGCTATAGTTCACGTTTTAAGACTTGCGCTGAATATTCATGAAGTCTTGTTTTCGAGGTGATGACGATCCCCATGTGACGTCACGTTTGGACCGCCCCTGACCGAGAAAGCGACATACAATGCATTTTGGGTACTTTGTTTGGTCTGAAAACTTCGTGTTGATCAGTGTTGATGGTGAAATTAGAAAGAAAACACATAAATAACGCGATGGTGAATCGCTGTGTCTTGCACCAAGACAACTATTTGATATTCCCTGACACAAATTCCCAGCTGACAAATCAGCCCATTTCTAACGGAGCTTGGGCGCAATCTTCTGCATTTTCTGGGTGCTACATTGCTGTCATTGACGGATCGAATTGATATGGGAGGACTCCTTGAATCAATTGCAAACATTTATGCTTTCCTCTTTAGAACTATTTGAATCATATTCATAACTGGATGAGTAACAAGAAAACATCTTCTCCGAATCTGAAGCCATTGTTTTGATTCTCGATCAAAGGCAAGACGTCTTGGCGTGACGTCACGAACAGGGGGGTGGGACCTTCTGAAACTGACCATTTCCGGATTCATTTGAAGTCATTTTTAAAAAATGGTGCCGGTGCCTTTAAATGTAGTATGTACAAACCTCATAGCACAGTAAGAACACTACAACCCAATTTATTAACTGTCTTTCAAATGTGAAAAATATCCCTGATCAGTTAATAAATTTGTCTCAAGGAACATGGCGTTTACATACTATTTCGCAGATACTTGGAGGAGGAAATGGAAATAGATTAAAATAACATGCACTGTGATTTATCAAGATTGCGTCTGTTTTTAATAAGTTTCCATCGAAGGGGCAAAGTTAAAGAAATCCACATTTATTGAAAAAATGGAATCACTTTAAAAATTCAAAACATATATTCAAGCTCAATAATACCTACTTGTGTTAAATTCCGCCAAATCATAGATGGTTTGTCCTGACCGCGCGCTCAACAAACTCCTCACTGACGCCCTCGCCTACACGCACAAACAAAACACGAGTACCGTCGCAGAGCACACAAACATAGACCACCTGCAGTTGAAATTTGCATTCTCGGCACGGCAGCCAATCAGAAGCCTGCTTCTTTCTTCCGGACTTTCGCAAGCGTTATAAAGTCGTGCAATTGCATGTCATTTTCCAAAATAGATGCACAGAACCTCAGACCAGAAGAAAGATTCAAAAGAAGCTAACAACATATGTGACGCTAAAAAAACGTAAATTTACATTAAACCGTGACTGTAAAGTGTGCGTGAGACTTATGAAAGGGGCTTAGTGGCTCGTAGGGAGCAATGCAAACGTTGCATTGTGCACCGCAGTGACAATCGACTACTGCAGCAAAATCTATGGCCATGCACATTTACCGTAAATTAAGCAAGGTGGCATTTGTAGTAGGTGCATTCTTGATTTAACAAAAAAACTTTATACTTTGTTACAATGTTTTTTTAATGTGATTAGTTGTCTCTTTGTGCTTCAAGTTGTGAAAAATGGGACAGGCGACTTTTCAGTTATCTGCCCTGTTGTTCGCTAACTTTTTGTCATGAGTTTTAGACACTGTTTGTACTATAATTTGGGCAAGTTCGGCGGGCCGGATTAAAAAGCCTAACGGGCCGTATGTGGCCCGCGGGCCGTAGTTTGCCCATGACTGGTCTAGTGCCTCTTTTCAATTATTTGATGATGATACTAGTGCAGCGTGTTCAACCGGAACCAAATTCCAATGGCAATAAATATATATATATATATATATATATATATATATACACATCTCATCTCATTTTCCGTACCGCTTATTCCTCATTAGGGTCGCGGGGGTTGCTGGAGCCTATCTCAGCTGTCTTCGGGCACGAGGCGGGAGACACCCTGAATTGGTTGCCAGCCAATCGCAGGGCACACAAAGACATACAACAGTCACTCTCACACTCACACCTAGGGACAATTTGGAGTGGTCAATCTGCCTGCCATGCATGTTTTTTGAGTGTGGGAGGAAACCGGAGGACCCGGAGAAAACCCACGCGGGTCCGAGGAGAACATGCAAACTCCACACAGGGAGGCCGGACCGGGACGCGAACCGGCGACCTCTGCACTGTGAAGCCGGTGTGCTCACCACTCGACTACCGGGCCGCCCATATATACACAGTGTTTATGAAAATTAAACCTTATAATACGCACTATTTTCATAATACACATCCACCACGGCTGGTGGAGTAATCTTCGGCGGAAGAACACCAAAGCACACGACCTTCTGATCTGACGGAGTTCGGCGGAAGCACACGACCGAACAGTGCTCCAGCCGACGCTACTTTCCACACCCCCTCTCATTGAATGCACACGTCGATCGCCTACTTGGAGCTTTTTGCTGATAATTTTACTATGATGGGCCCGAAAAAAAAACATCACAGGCTCGTGTTCAGCCCAAGAAGACACAAAATAAAATCACCGTCGCTGAGAAGAAGGAGATATTTAAAAAACACGAACGAGGTGTGCGTTTGTGTGATTTAGTGGCCGAGCATGACTATGCTAAGTCAACCATTGCTACCATTCTCCGGAACAGAGAAACCATCAAAGGTGCGTCTGTTGCAAAAGGTGTTTCCGTGCTCTCAAAGCGACAGTCTTGGGCAATCGAAGAAGTTGAAAAACTTCTGTTAATTTGAATTAACGAAAAGCAGCTATACGGCGACAGCGTGAGTAAAGCTATTTTATGCGAGAAAGCACGGCTAATTCACGCCGATATCGCCATGCGCCAACCTGGAAGTTTGCCGCTTATTGAGGATTTAAAAGCTAGCAACGGATGGTTCGAGAACATCTGAGGGCGAGGAGGAGATGGCTGCAGCATCAAGTGAGCTCATAAAGGCAATGTTGGCAAAGTGGAATGATGTGCAGGCTTTTACCGAACAGTTCCATCCAGAAAAGACTGTGGCTATGACAATCATCAACATGATGAACGATAATGTGATGCCTCAGCTTCGAAAGATCTTACAAGTCAGAAAGTAACAGGTGTCAATTAAGAGGTTTTTAATCAGCAAACATGCTGAGGAGTCTCCAAAGAAAAAAGAAGAGAAGCCACACCAGAGGTTAAGTTACCAACAGTCCTTATGGAAGGTGACTCTCCTTCCATAGGCCATCAACGACCATCAAAAAAGGTAATAAAACTTCATTTTACAGCACAGTTTAATTTCTTTAATTACAGTCCTCATGTAATGTGCCTCTCTTTCCAAACAGCAATTCCCTTTGACCTTCGACCTCCAACGCCATTCCATCAAGCCATCAATGACCATCACAAATGTAAATAAAGTGACTTTATGATACAATGCAGTGTATTTCTTTCATCACAATACAATAGCACATTTATTATACATAGAATACGGTGTGTTGTGTGTAGTTTTAAGGCTTATTTAGTTGAAAAGTATATTTTATGGAAACCCGGGATGGATTATTCCCATTTTAATGGTCTCCTATGGGAAAAAAATTTAAATACACACTTTTCGCCTTACACACTCTGTCTGGGAACCAATTAAGTTCGTAAGTTGAGGTCTCACTGTATATATATATATATGCCTGCCCCATTTTTCACAACTTGAAAAACAATAACATGACTAATCGCAAAAAAAAAAAAAATCATTGTTGCAAAGTATTAAGGATTGATAATCACAATACATAACAGAAAAACATTTTAAAATGAAGTAATTGATGTACCTACCATAAATGCTCCCTTGCTTAATTTGGGGTAAATATCCCTTGCTGATGATTTTGCTCCAGTTGTCATTTGTCCATACACTGTTCGGCATGTTGCACAATGCAATGTTTGCGTTGCGTCGTCTGCTACAAGCCACGTGAACTCCTTGTTCCACGCTTCTTTTAATGTACGTTTACGTTTTGTAGCGTCAAAAATTTTGTTACCTTCTTTTGAATCTTACTTGTGGGGCTGAGGTTTTGGCTTGATTCCTAACGACTTATCAATGTTTCTTGTGTTCTCTGTGCGTCTAAGTATATATATAAGAATATAAGAATCAGAATCTGAATCAGAATCAGAATCAGAATCATATTTATTGCCAAGTATGTAAAACACAAGGAATTTATCCGGTCGAACACGCTGCACTACTCACCCTCTTATTTATTACATACAGTATTACAGTATGAGAATTTGAAATGTTTTGATGAACATGTTTTCGGAAGCCTCGTGGAAATTGACATGTTTAATATGCTTATGTTGACCATTTTATCGGTGTCTTATCTGTTCAAGTCTTTGTATCTGGACATGTATCATGACTGTAAGACAGTTGTGAGGTGCATTACATTTTGTATTGCACGACTTTTTCCGGCCGAGCTCGCTTGCGGTTGGCTGCGTACTGTGCCTTACGCACACACACGCACACAGATACATTCGAGGTTTCAAGAGCTGGATGTTTACGCGACGGACACCAAGGCTGACCAATCAGTGCTGTGCTGAAGTGTTGCCAACGACTTCAGTCCCCGATCCGCCGAGCACGCTTACGATTGGCTGCGCAGAGTATGTGGGCGGGGACAAAATCCCTCAGTTGATTCTCCAGGAGGACGCAATGCATAACAAAAAGTAATAGCTGCTGGCAAGTAAGAGCCAAACGCATGCACGCACACACACACACACACACAACACAACACACACACACACGCACACATGACCATGCACGCATGAACATTGCATGCACGACAGGCAACAGGGCCCGAACATAAATGAAACCTAAAGACACAAACACACAAATCTTTTTCTCCCCAATTTCCTCCTCCCACCGTTCGCAGTCCACGTGGGAGCAATCTGCTGGCTCTTGGTCAATTACGATCGACTTAGCATTTACCACTTAGCACCGATTTCTGTGCATGAGTCCAGTCAATCCAGCGCATCCAGTCATCTTTTCGGCTGCCCACTATGGTAATCAAGTAGCGGGATTGATGATAGGCTGATGTGGTTCGTTCTGTGTATTCATAAACGTTTGAATGGAAGCGTCATCGGCGAGGCGTTTTGGTTGTTGTGTGAAAGCGCGGGAGCCGCATTGAAGCAGCCAAAGAGCCACATGCGGCTCACGAGCTTCGGGTTGGCCACCCTTGTGCTATATAAATCAATACTGTATGTATTGTATTGTATTGTAGGGTATTGCATTGTGTTTGTGTGTATGGGGCCGTGTGTGTATGCAAGTGCATGTGTGTGTGTGTATGTGCCATGACACTTGACATTTGTGGATTTGTTGTACAACGAGTCACTTGAGAAAAAAAATTGCAGAATGTGTGGACAAATGGGTAGTGTACTTTGAACTCGTTAGACAAACTCACCGCACCATCAGCTGAAGAATGTGAATGTTATGCAATATCAAAGTCAGTCACCTGACCTGAATCAAATTGAGCATGCATTCCACTTGAAAGAGAACAGGCCCAAGAATAGGCAGGAGCTGAAGACAGTCGCAGTAGGACGACAGTTGAAATCTAGCATCTGGTAGTGTTTCAGATTTTCAGACATTCCGGACTTTCGGCTGTCATTGACCGCAAAGGATATACATGAAATATTAAATGTCAGAGTTTGATTGATGATGGTGAATTTTTCACGTCATTCTGGCCTTTCAAACAATACTGTAATTACATTGTTGCCATTCTGCACCGTTCACCTGGTTTGGATGGAAATACCCTGACTTTAAAGGGCAAATTAAACACAATCTATTTTTTTTTTCATTTCAAAAGCATGATGGGACATTTTGAGACAAAAACAATTGTGTCAGGATATATGACACTTGTCACAAATAAAAATTTCTGCGCCGTTTTTTTTATCAAGTTGGCATTTGTTGGATCCGAAGAACATTGTTTTTGCTTTTTTTGCTAGCTAGCTCTCTATTTGCTATTGAGCTAGCTCGCTCTCTATTTGCTACCTAGTTGGCTAGCTATCTATCTAGCTATTAGCTATCGAGCTAGCTATTTAGCTCTCTATTTGCTATCTAGCAGGCTAGCTATCTAGCTATTGAGCTAGCTAGCTGGCTCTCTATTTGCTATCTAGTTGGCTAGCTATCGAGCTAGCTAGCTGGCTACCTACCTGGCTATCTGGTTGTTGGCTATCTGTCTAGCTATTAGCTATCGCGCTGGCTAGCTGGCTCTCTATTTGCTATCTAGCTGGCTATCTATCTAGCTATTAGCTATCTATTAGCTTGTGAGCTAGCTTTCTATCTGTTTGCGTTACTTTCGGGTTGAGTGAATGCTGGCGCGTGTGGCTACCGCTGCTCACCCACAGAAAAACTGATCATGTGACTGTAAAGTGACCTTGTGCGTTTTGAAAGGCGCTTAGAAATTAAATGGATTATTATTATTATTATTATTATTATTATTATTATTATTATTATTATTATTATTATTATTATTATTATTATTAAAAAACAGTGTTGTGTAAAAGGGGGCCTGTGTAAGAAATGCATAAGAGGAAGAGACTCAGGTTCGGTAATTCATAGGTCGTTCATAAAAAAATGGAGAGATCTTGGTCATATTAATTGCTGGGAGCTTTTATTCAACGATCCTTCCCAGATTCCATGCATGCAGTGTCCTTCAATAGGCAAACTATTAAGCACATTTTGCAAAGATAAAAAGCTCTCTGATGTGTTTTGGAGGAGCTTTTGTTTCCCACCCTCTGGCCCGCTGTACTTGGCAGCTCTTCTGAGGGCTTCAAACACACATCTTTTGACACACTGCGGACAGATCAGACTGTTGTGGCCCGCCGCCATGATAAGAGCGAGACTGTGCTGGATGGAAGAAGATGAGCACAGAAGCGAGGAGGTGAAAGTGAAGAATAGAAGGAGAGAGAATAGAGCGGCGGTAGCGGCGGCAGCGGCTCAGATCCTCTGGAACGCATGACTCCCATCTCCCGCCTCCATTGGTCTGTCACTCAGAACCGTTTCATTTTTAATGAAAGGCTAATCCCTCACAGAGGTAAGCAGCCCATCAACCACCCTCCATCCGGCGAGACAGTAATGTCCTTTCCAGTGTCAGAGCAGGATGAGAGCTTTTGCTCTGCTTGAAAGATGACAAAAAAAAATGAAAGCTGAGCTGAAAAAGAGGCCACACGAGGAAACCGGGGCCTCTCATATTTGATATAGTTACAGGTGGGTTCTTCTGTCCTACAATTTTGATTCATCCACTGAGCACCCTACGCCATGTGATACTTGTTCTCCATGGAGAATGCAATGCGTTTGTTATCACCTATCAGCAATGGACATTGTATGCCTCCTGTGCAAGTGCTGAGCCGATATTGGCAACATACCACTCTTAAAACTTCAAAGGTGGGATAATAATAAGAATACATTTCATTTATAAGTGCCTTTCAAAACTCTCACGGTCTCTTTACAGTCAGAGCATAAGTTTTTTTCTGTGGGTGAGCAGCGGCAGCCACACGCGCCAACGTTCACTCATCCCGGAAGTAACTCAAATAGATAGAAAGCTAGCTAACTGGCTAGCTAGCTAGCTAATAGATAATAATAATAATAATAATAATAATAATAATAATAATAATAATAATAAGATGAGATGAGATGAGATGAGATGAGATGAGATGAGATAATAATAATAATAATACATTTCATTTATAAGCACCTTTCAAAACAGGATACAGTCGCTAATAGATAGCTACCTAGCCAGCTAGATAGCTAAACGATAGCTAGCTAGACAGCTAGCCAGCCAGATAATAGATAGCTAATAGAGTGGGTAGCTAGCTTGATAGCTAGCTAGACTGTCATAAATCTTCTGTCATAAGGAATTATGTGAAACGGATATTCTTTAATCCGGAAAAAAAATATGTAGTATTTTTTTACCACTAAATGATAGCAAAGATCGATTACAACGGAAATTCCGATATCCGGAACATGGAATTACAATCCATGCAAAATTGTGCAATTCCATAAAAGAAGATTGTTTTCTCTGTAAAGAATAGAATTCCTCCCCCCCCAAAATTGGTTTAAATTCATGCTTTCATGCACCAATAATGATAACCTGTAACGTGATAACATAAATAGCGTAGTAACGACTGTGCCTGCAAAGGTTAAGTACATTTGGCTTTGTCATTTTTTCTTTAAAAAAAAAACATTTACTAAATTGTATGAGATTAAACAGTACTTCTATCAGTCTTGTTGATTGTTTTCTTTTTATTAATGTAGTCATTTATTAAGCTATCATAAACCCTTATATAAACTTACTTTTTTATGCAAATGTTGTACGTGACGAACAGCTACCGGTAGTCTGATAATTTTGCTCGGAATCTCTTTTTTAAAGACAATTCAAAGCAGTGGAAACAGTGTGAGATCCCAAAGTGGCCATGGTAACATACCCAGATGCTACATGTCCTGCATATGCTTGGAAGGCTATTAAAATGACACAAATCTGTCACTGTTGAAAGCGTTTAAAAATGAAAAAATGAAAAGTAGTCAAGAGGAAACATTCCAAAATGATGCCTTGGTTGCCTGACCTCTAAGGTCGGGGTCAAAAGGTCAACTAATGAACCCTTGCACCCAGCTCTTAGAGCAGGGGTCGGGAACCTTTTTGACTAAGAGAGCCATAAAAGTAAAATATTTCGAAATGTTTTTCAGCAAGAGTCACACGCACGCGCGCGCACACATACAAACGCTCGCGTGCGCGCGCACACGCGCGCACGCGCGGCCACTTTTCAACAAAATATCAGAATGCATTATTTAAAATAACTTTGTGATAGTACTCACCGTTAACATGAATGGTTTTCCGTAGCTCGTGTTTGGTAAAAATCCAGGAAAACGGAATGAAATTCAATTTGCCGGTCCATAGGCGAAGTTACTGCTAGCGAGCTATGCCACACTTGCTATGCAACATACTTCTCACAGAAGTACGTATGTTGATGCTAACGTTAACATGCGGCTTGTTAAAATGTCACTGACATTCGACTGTTTCATCGATGGTATTGTTTCATTGCAAATTAGAATCAGAACATTTTCTCTCCTCTAATGCTCCGAGGCATTCACGCTGAAGTGCACTAGTTGGGCTCAAAGGGGCGTTTACCTGTTTCAACATGACGGCCACTATCATCCAATTAACATGGCGCTTTCGGCCATTGTAGGTCAGTGTCATCCAATCAAAATTGCGCTTTCCGCCAACTGCAGCCCCAACGGGAAATGAATGGCGAAAAAAAAAAAAACGACGAAACGAAAAACTAAATACATATTTTAGTTTTATCGGCGAGCCATATGCAATCATCAAAAGAGCCATATATGGCTCGCGAGCCATAGGTTCTCGACCCCTGTCTTAGAGGGTTTAATGAACATTTCTCTGTGGTTTATGATAATTGTTTAGCAGGGATAATGTTCATACCTGTGCAGCTGCTTGGCAACCAGGGAAGATTGTGAATGAAGATTGTGGTGACAAGACCCCTTTCTTCTCTTTTTCTTTTGTAATTTGCTATACTTCAATCATTGAGACAGCACTCAGGAACTTGTGACTGCCATTCTCGCAAAAATAATTTCTAATTTTTCTTTGAATTCGGTTGACACAAGGTTTTTGGTCAAAAGTGAAATATGATCCATTGACATTTAGGTCCGCAAGCTAAGTCCTTAAAGCACAACTGATACCATTTTTCTCCTAACTGACAGCAGAAAATCATTTTATAGCATCTAAAATACCCAAAACACACAGGCTGATATTTTGAGTCAAATGCAAAACACCAATAAAAATGACTTAAAGTGTCCCAAAACTGCCATAAAATGAGCTCGAAACTGGGGAGATTCAGAAAGTCCCGCCCCCTTGTTCGTGATGTCACGCCAGGATACTCCTTCACAAACTGCCTTGCTCCAGAATCAAAACAATGGCTTCAGAGAGTTCAGATTCGGAGATTTTGATTCATCCAATTAAGAAGATGATTCAAATAGGTCTGAAGAGGAAAGCATAAATGTTTGCAATTGATTAAAGAAGTCCTTCGGTATCAATTCGAGCCGTCTGCAAGCGATGAAACCGATGAAGATCTGGACTCCAATGTAGCGCCCAGAAAATGCACAAGATAGCGCACAAGCTCAGTTGGAAATGGGCTGTTTTCTGGGAATTTGTGTCAATTTACACCTTTATGCGTGTTACGGTAATTGGCTGCGACACACAATGATTAACCATCACGTTATTTATGTCGTTTTCCTTCTAATTTCGCGATCAACACAGTGTTTTCAGACGAAAAAAGTACCCAAAATGTATTGTGTGTCGCTTTCTTAGTCAGGGGCGTTCCAAATGTTACGTCACTTAGGGCATCGTCATCAACTCTTCATGAATATTCAGCACATGCGGTGGAATCTTTGTAAAATGCACTCAGTAGAAGTCTTTTGAAGTGATTTTACCAATTATGGACGCAACTTGGTGTCGGTTGTCCTTTAAGGATTGAAATACTGCTAACCACTGGTGTTTTGGTTACAGGTTTCAATTTTTTTGCTCATAACCTCAGAAGGTGAAACCATAGAGAAATCCAGCAGAAAGAGAAATATTCTATTTGTAGGTCAAAATGTTGAAGAGGTCAATGCAGCTTTTAGTGTTATGATAGCTAATCATAGTAAGTGATGACGCCCATGCCACCATCTCTGACCTCAACAGCTCCTTTCTGACCACCAGGCCCAGGAACATTTCAGTCTGGGGAATGCAAATTCCCAAGAATACAAAGTTCCTGTGGCCCAGGTGCTTTGCACTTCCATCACATCTGATCATCTGGGGTAATAAATGACATTGATAATAAATTCAGAGGGAGGTAGTATGGTATTTTGTTACTCATTACCGACACCTTATAGCTTTTATACATCATTACAGTTAACAGTAAATAGTTCAGACAGTAACCGTTAGTGTAGTAATGTATATCTTATTCTCAGTTTAAAGGACAACCGATGTCTGAGGACAAATTGTGTGCATATTTTTTTTAATTGCTTCAAATGACTTCTACTGAGCGTATTTTACAAAGATTCCACTGCATATAGCTATATTTACGGTTGAAGACTCACGCTGAATATTCCGGAAGTCTTGTTTTTGAGTTGCTGACGAGGCATCACCCTACGTCACTGAAGGAACGCTCCTGACCAAAAAAAGGACACATTGTAGCAGTCCTTCCATCACGTCAATGCATTTTGCTGCACTTTGGTCTGAAAACGTCGTGTAGGACCAAAAAGTGGCAGAAGAGGGCGACAAAGCTCCATGTAAGGAATTAATCAGCCTGTGGAAACGGGTTGATTGATTCCTTACATTCCATTTTCTGCCTATTTTGGGTGCGACATTTCCCACCCCTGATGCCTCAAAATGACACGGAATAAATTATTTAATCGATTGCAAACATGTATGCTTTCTTCTTCAGAACTATTTGAATCATATTCATAACTGGATGAGTAACAAGAAAGCATAATCTCCGAATCTGAAGCCATTGTTTTGATTCTCGAGCAAGACGTCTTGCCGTGACACCACGAACATGGGGGCGGGACCTTCTAAAACTGGCCACTTCCGGTTTCAAATTGAAGTACAGTAAAGTCTCGTTATATCGTTATTCAAGGGAGTCCGAACAAATATCGATATAACCGGGACTATCGATATATCCGACCCTGTTTGCATGTAATTTTCTCCGTGCGTGCATAGAAATAAATATTGATATAACCGGGACTATTGATATATCCGATATCGATATAACGAGACTTTACTGTACTTGGAAACAAAAAAGTGACGTCGGTTGTCCTTTAAAGAACAGCAGACACCATTTTTTGGTGCCTAACTGGCATCAGAAAAAACGTTTTATATCATCTAAAATATCCAAAACACGCAGGCTGATATTTATTGTCAAACGCAAAATACCAACAAAAATGACTTAAAGTTGCCCAAAACTGCCACTAATGAGGTCAAAACTGGAGAGATTCAGAAAGTCCTGCCCCCATGTTTGTGACGTCATATTGGGATGGTTGTGGTGAAAGGAAGGGGTTCCAGTGATAATCCGGACTGAAGAATTTTGGATCACTTGTAATTTATGAAGGAATTTGTGATGGACCCTGAAAAGAAGTGAATTGCAATAATCGGAGTGGGAGGGGACGCGACTGTGGGCAACTATAGCATTGGTGTGAGGGGTGAGAGAGGGACGGAGATGATTTATATTACATAGAGAGAAGTATGTGGACCAGTATATGTTATTTATAGGTCAGTGGAAAGATAATGAGCTATTGACAGGGATGAGAATGACAAATGCAAAAAAAGTCTGAAAAAAAGTGTGCTAGCTAGCCTGCACACTGCTCATTAGCTTCCACGCTTGCTTTCTCAAAGTCAAAGTCAGCTTTAATGTCAAATATGCTAATATGCATAATCTGCTGCCTCTCGCAGAAGTATATTGATGCTAACGTTAGCATGGGGCTTGTCATAGTGCCACTGACATTCCACTGTTTCATCGATGGTATTGTTTCATTGCAAATTCTAATCTATCAAATCCTTTGTTCCATTCAACCTGATTTTTTTTTACTCGTCCGCTTATTCAAAAGGGGTCGAGAATACACATTTAGTTTTATCTGTGAGCCAGATGCAATCATCAAAAGAGCCATAGGTTCCCGACCCCTGACTGAGATTCTAACATGGAGCCCCCTCTCCCCCACACACACCAACCGAGACTCCGTGGAAGGCGGGCGATTGGAACACTGCCCATACCCCCTCACCCTGAAATTTTCTCAAGGGATTTGCGCTTTCCTCATTTTGGACTGAAAAAATCGGAAATCCGCGGATCGGTAGAAAATCTCATCCCTGTATTGAGGATGACACACAGGTTCTTGACCTGATGGGATTGCACAAAGTGGCACTATCAATAGTGACAGAGAAACTGTTGGTCTTCTGTCGGTTGTATTTGGTTGGTACAGACAAGGAGAAGTGTGTTCTACCGGAGACAAATTCCTTGTGTTCTACACACTTTGCATGAAAAGGTGATTCTGAAGTTGTGCTTTGTCACTGTTATGTTTGAGGAAGTTATGGATAAACCAAGAAGTAATTCCTTCGATGCAGTGTGAGAAGGCGGAGGGTGGAAGGGAGGCGTCGGGTTTTCTGGAGAGGTAGTGCTGGGTGTCATTCGCAAAGCGGTGGAAGCATAGACCAAATTCAAGGAAAATATTGCCAATGGTAAGAAGATGGATAATAAAGAAGAGGGGTCCGAATACAGAGACCTGGGGTACACCAGTTGAGACGGACTGTGAAGTGAAGGAGTTGAGTTGGATGAACTGAGAGCGGCCAGTGAGATAGGAGTGAAATGAGTGTAAGGGCCAATGAGTGATGCCTATTATAGAAACTATGTTAAGGAAGATGGGGTGAGAAACTGTGTCAAAAGCTGCCGTCAGGTCGAGGAGCATGAGGGTGGACATTA
Source organism: Hippocampus bargibanti (assembly GCF_051943395.1). Lineage (NCBI taxonomy): Eukaryota > Metazoa > Chordata > Actinopteri > Syngnathiformes > Syngnathidae > Hippocampus > Hippocampus bargibanti. The sequence continues at coordinate 11,239,784 of NC_142740.1, forward strand.
ACTCTCATATTATGTTAAGGGGTCAATTTTACCCGTTTCCATTTTTGTGTTGACTAAAGCACTGGATATCCTTTCCTTTCCCTTTCTTCAAAACAGTTTTAAAATATCTCAATGGGATAGAAAATATGTTGTCTCTCTTTTCAAGTGTGTTTATAATATAAATATATCCAGTGTAAATAATATCAGAAACAGTTGTTGCTGGTGTCACCTATTATTTGACTGTTTTGTATGGATTTTTACACAAGGGTAAAAATGACCCACAACATAATCAGTATTTTTTTTTAACATAATATAAGGGTTAAAGCGGCATCCGCTACCATGAGAGGGTCGTTCATGGTTTTTATGAGGGCTGTTTCTGTACTGTGTTGGGCACTGAAAGCAGACTGAAATTGTTCTTGGAGATTATTATGAGTGAGGTGGGAGTAAAGTTGAGAGGCCTGACAGCACTGGGTAGCTCCTTCAGCCAGAGACTATTAGACCCGCGCTGCAAGAAGGAAAGGTACCGCCGCTCAATCCTACCGACTGCTGTCAGCCTTCTTAATAATCACATATGAAAAAAAAACTGGACTCTCGTACTGTAAATAGTACAATGTTGATACAATACAGCTCTACATATATCAATATGCTTTTTCTTTGATACTTTGAACTATGTACAGTTTTTAATGAAACAATTTTGCACAATTACAATATACACGTCAGTCTTCTGACATGTTTTTATTATGCATAGAATATCTTGTTTGTATCCTTTCACCCCCATCCCCATCCCCTTTCAAATTGCTGCTGTGGACTGCAAATTTCCCCATTGTGGGACGATTAAAGGCTTTCTAATTCTGAACCATTATTTCAAGGAATTTGGAAGGACGATTGACCATGTCGCATTGATAGTGAAATCATTAGAATCTAAACTTGTTTTTTTTTCCGGATTTGGGTGACAGCTGCAGTTTTGAAGGCGAAAGGAACAATTCTAGTAGATAGTGAGGACTAAATAATGACTAAATAATGACTAAATTATTATTAAAAGAGTTGCACTGTCCAACAAATACCGTATCTTTCGGATTATAAATCGCAGCTTTTTTTCATAGTTTGGTCGGGGGTGCGACTTATAAATCGGAGCCACTTATATATGCTTTTTTTATTACTATATATCATTTCACATGATATTTTCACATTAAACCGCAAGAGAGGAAGAGGAAGTGGCGCCTTGTCTACCTGCCGAGTTGGGGGAGTTATTTAAAAGTGACACAGAGGATGAAGATTTCCTTGGATTTGGTGATTTGGAGTAAAACCTGATATTTTGGTAAACTTCTTAGCATGTTCTTTGTGCTAGTTATCTGAATAACTCTTGTAAAAGACTGTTCTGGGTTACCAAAAAGGAGGCGTGTCCATGGGAGTTGCGTAGAGCGAGAGCTGCGGTGTTATGTTGGAAGAAAAAGAAGTGAAACGGAGCCTGATGTTCTCTATTTTATTTTAATTTCATTAATTTATTTTAAATTGCTTTTCAAGATGACATGTATGTTGTTTGGTGTTGGATTTTATCAAATAAATGTTCCCCAAAAATGCGACTTATCCTCCAGTGCGACCTATATATGCTTTTTTCTTCTTAATTATGCATTTTTTGGCTGGTGCGACCTATGATCCGGAGCGACGTATAATCCAAAAAATACGGTAGTTATCTACAATTGAATGGCCTCAACGAAATAAAATATGCCTTCTGGAGTCAAATTCCTTTTCTCAGCCAGATTGATTGGCATGAGCTCAAAGTGTGTTTCGTATAAGACATTACAAACATAAGGGAAACCTAATAGATGCCTCATGAAGATATGGATATGTATGAAAATGAATGTGTTTAGAGCAGTGTCAGCCAAAATGTTTATATTACTGAAAGTCTCCTGAAGTACTGAATGAAATGTCAGTTGAGTGAATACTAGAAAGTAGACACGGCTACAGCAGATTATGATAGACAAACTGCTATGGAGGAAATATGCATGAGTGTGTGTGTGTGTGTGTGTGTGTGTGTGTGTGTGTGTGTGTGTGTGTGTGTGTGTGTGTGTGTGTGTGTGTGTGTGTGTGTGCGTGCGTGCGTGCGTGCGCGTGCGTGTGTGTGCGTGTGTGTGTGCTGCACACAATTGTGGTCTTGGTTTGCACAAGGCACATTCCTGAGCTGGGCGGGAAGAAAGTGAGAGGCTCCATCAAGGAGAGAGGGCTTGCAAAGCACATTCCCTGAGGTTTGAGAAAGGGACAAGTGATGAGTAAAGGCCCCCTTTGTCACCGAGGCCTTACTGTTACTGGTGCGTCAGGGGCCTGATGGACACCTTCGTCAAATCAGCCCATTCTTCACTCTCCTCCGCCCGCTCTTCCACGTGACATGACCATCTTTCGAGTATGAGCTGAAGCAAAGGGTGAAAACAAGCACACTGCGCTTGTTTGTTTTAGATTTCTATTTAAAGGACCACTGACGCCTCCGGACAAGTTCTACTGACCGCATTTTACAAAGATTCCACATCATATTGCTATATTTTACGTTATAAGACTCGCGCTGAATATTCAAGAAGTCTTGTTTTCGAGTTGATGATGATGCCTGACGTGACGTCACGTCTGGAACGCCCCTGACCGAGACATTTTGGGTACTTTGTCTGGCCTGAAAACTGTGTTGATCCGTGTTGATGGCAAAATTAGAAGGAAAAGACATAAATAACACGATGATGAAGACTACTATTTGATACTAATTGACACAAATCCCCAGCAGACAAATTAGCCCATTTCCAACGGAGCTTGGGCGCCATCTTGTGCATTTTCTGGGACACTACATTGGAGTTTGACAGCTCGAATTGATACGGGAGGACTTCTTTAATCGATTGCAAACATTTATGCTTTCCTCTTCAGAACTATTTGAATCATATTCGTAACTGGATGAGTAACAAGAAAGCATCTTCTCCGAATCTGAAGCCATTGTTTTGATTCTATAGCAAGGCAAGACGTCCTGGCGTGACATCACGATCAAGGGGGCGGGACCTTCTGAAAGTCGGCATCTCCAAGGTCATTTTGAAGTAGCTTTGGGACACTTTAATTCATTTTTATTGTTGTTTTGCATTTGACTAAAATTATCAGCCTGCGTGTTTTGGGTATTTTAGATGCTATAAAACGTTTTTCTGATGTCAGTTAGGAAACAAAACAAATGGTGTTGGTTGTCCTTTAAGACCACATTGTGTAGTCTTTTTTTTTATTCCCCTCTTGCTATTCTCCAAAACCATTTAAAACTTGGCACAGGACCGTGTCTTATATTATGCATAACTCCACCTCTTCAAGTGCAGCCAGCCCCTCCATTCTCCTCCAGTCGCCCTTACCTCTTTTCTGGTCAGATCGCAGCTGTCAAGTAGTCACCATAGATTTCCTGGGCTGCGCTTGACCGGCGGTGGACTTGGCACCCTCCACATTTTAGTCCCTTTAACATAGTGAAACTAATTGAGTCCAGAGGGCTCTTGGCAATACACTTCAAGGGGAAAACGTTCTAAAAAATGGTGTGAATAAGGAGGCAGAAAAAGTCCACTGACATTAACAAGGGGGAAAAAAGTGTTTTATCTTTTTGCCCATTAAAGTTCTTCATTGTTTGCTTGCTTCCCCTTTCAGCCATTTTTTTGAAGTGCACTTGTGATACTGAACATTGGAGAAGATATTTGAGGTGCATTCAAATGTCCCAATCCATAGACCTTTAGGGGATCAACTTCTTGCTTGCATACAGAAATGTATGCATTATAATGAATACACACGGAAGCTAATCCATCTTGCAAGAGCTCATTTTAGTGGGAATGTGATATCAATTTGACGTTGAAGATTGAATTTTGTTGTCGAAATCAGATATCTATTGGAATATATCGGGCCAGCCTAATATGAAAACAAACTACTAAAATACACATTTATTAATTTCACATCACATTTCACAGCAGTAAATGAAAGGAATGAAAGTATAAAAACAAAATACAGCAGCTGCTGGAAAGGCAGCCACTCTCGCGGCGCCGTCTTGAAGTCAAAACAAAAAATACACAAAATAACAAATAACATAACAACACAAAGACACAGAGTCATTCATTCTGAAGCACTTTCTGTACCCTCTTTGTTACACGAAGCAGTTCCGCAGATGAAAGAGAGGATCAAAGCGTCTCTTCACCAGTGGATCAGGGACATCATGGTGGAACGTGCACGTCGACTACAAGCTAAATGTTGAAAGCGAACACGCAGGTGTAGCATCCATTGATGAAAAGATTGTCTCACATCTCCTGTCCCACGTCAATCCGCTTCGATTCCAAGCCGCGATAGTTCCACATACGCATCCATTACCATTGTGCATGGTCGTGCAGAACAGTGAAGTGAGGTTACGTTCAAATCTTGCTAGACGCATGAACATTATAAACTGCGCTTTTACGTTTGAGGGGGAAAAAAAAGAATACAACCTGCATGTACATTCAAAAAGAAAAAATCTTGTGCATTGTCCAATTAATTTGTCAACATCACATATGAATCACAACATGCGTGTGTTATTATTGTGTCAGTCCCATGGTTTTAAGTATGCTTTCCTCGAGTAATACAAAATTCTCATACTCCTTCATCTCATCCTGTTCTTCTGTGGGGGTACCTGGCTTCTCACTCGCCTTAAGAGAAGAAAAAGGAATCATTACAACTGGTCGCAATCTCATTTGTAAAACACGTTTTGTCACATTTTCCTTCATTGTATTCACAAAGAATTAAATTATTCTACCGTTGCAAGACCCCAACCATTAGCCAGTGACTCCAGTGCCCAAGATCCTCATCTTTGCCCTGATCATTAGCAGGGTTTGTACTCCGATGAGAATGAAACCAAATACAATACAATACAATACAATACAATACAATACAATACAATACAATACAATACAATATAATACAATACATATTGATTTATATAGCGCTTTGAAGGACAAACAACACCATTTTTTTTGTTTCCTAACTGACATCAAAAACGTTTTATAGCATCTAAAATACCCAAAACACACAGGCTGATATTTTTAGTCAAAAGAAAAATACCAATAAAATGACTTAAAATGTCCCAAAACTACTTCAAAATGACCTCAGAAAGTTTCAGTTTCAGAAGGTCCCGCCCAATTGTTTGTGACATCACGCCAAGACGTCTTGCGTTGCTCGAGAAACAAAACAATGGCTTCAGATTCGGAGAAGATGCTTTCTTGTTACTCATCCAGTTATGAGTATGATTCAAATAGTTCTGAAGAGGAAAGCATAACTGTTTGCAATCAATGAAAGAAGTCCTTCCGTGTCATTTTGAGGCGCCTGGACTGCAATGTAGTGTCCCAGAAAATGCACAATATGGCGCCCAAGCTCCGTTGGAAATGGGCTCATTTGTCTGTTGGGAATTTGTGTTTTCACCATCGCGTTATTTATGTGTTTTGCTTCTAATTTCGCCATCAATACGGATAAACACGAAGTTTTAAGACCAAACAAAGTACCCAAAATGCATTGTGTGTCGTTTTCTCGGTCATTAATGCCCTTTAATCCAGGCGGCGATATATTTGTTCGTCTGCATCGTCTGTAATGCTCTAAATGTGCAGTGACACACTTGGGAGTTTCCAACCAGAGCTGGTCTGGAGTGAGAACGTTTTTTTTGTGTTTTGTTTTAAATTGTTTGTATCATACCCCTGCTTTAAAAACAATGTAAAAAATATATGGGTATAATAAAAAAAATAAGTGGATGTAATTGTACTTCGCTTGACTCAACTCCATCTTGACGAATCACAGGATGCTTGCATTAATCAGTCAACTGGCTCTAAATAGCTGCTCTAATTGTTGTCGTGGCTCATTCAAACATCAGATCTGAGTAGATTTCCATTTGGCAAAAAAAAGTCCTCATTGTAACCCAGCAACTGTCCTGTCTGTGGTGGCTGTGGTGGTTCGAGTCCAATAAGTACAGAACCCTGCGAGCAATCTTATAACCCGCTCATAGCTCAGGCAGCACATCACCCTTCTGTCAAGTGGATTCACTCCAAATCCTGTTCTGGACAGTCTTGACAAAAGATGACTTTTGACCACAGATTGAAATATGTCATGCTGTCCCCCTAGAAATTTGCTGAAGCTCTCCTGAAATTCAACGTATTCACCAAATTCCTTGTGTTCTACATACTTGGCAATAAAGATGATTCTGATTCTGATTCTGAAGTATGATTTAGCAAATCAGATTAGCAACCCCCAAGGCATGCTAAGGTACATTGTCACTTCATCTCAATGTATACTTTAGGTGATGACAACAAACAGAGATTGTTACATATACAGGTACTGTGGTTTTAAAGGACAACCGACACCTCCGGACAAGTTGCGTCCATAATTTGAAAAATCACTTCAAATGACATCTACTGAGCGCATTTTACAAAGATTCCACCCCACGTAGCTATATTTTACATTTTAAGACTCACACTGAATATTCAGGAAGTGTTGTTTTCGAGTTGATGACGATTCCTGAAATGACGTCACATTAGGAATGCCCATGACCGACAAAGCGACACACAATGCATTTTGGGCCCTTTTTTCATCTGAAAACACCGTGTTGATTGCGAAATTAGAAGGAAAACGACATAAATAACGCAATGGTGAATTGTTGTGTGTTGCACCAAGACTACCAATAGTGGTAACACCATAAAGATGTGTAATTCCCAGCAGACAAATCAGCCCATTTCCAATGGAGCTTGTGCGCCATCTTGTGCATTTTCTGGGACGCTACATTGGAGACCAGACGGCTCGAATTGATATGGAAGGACTTCTTTAATCGATTGCAAACATTTACGCTTTCCTCTTCAGAACTATTTGAATCATATTCATAACTGGATGAGTAACAAGAATGTATCTTTTCCCAATCTGAACTCTCTGAAGCCATTGTTTTGATTCTGGAGCAAGGCATTTTGTGGAGGAGTATCCTGGCGTGACGTCATGAACAAGGGGGCAGGACTTTCTGAATCTCGCCATTTCCGAGTGCATTTTGTGGCAGTTTTGGGACACTTTAAGTCATTTTTCTTGGTGTTTTGCGTTTGACTAAAAATATCAGCCTGCATGTTTAGGGTATTTTAGATGCTATAAAATGTTTTTCTGGTGTCAGTTAGGAAACAAAAAAAATGGTGTCAGTTGTCTTTTAAAGGACCACCTTTTAACCACCACAAGTTGTGTCCATAATTTGTAAAATGGCTTCAAATGACTTCTACTGAGCATATTTTGATAAGATTCCACCGCATATAGCTATATTTTCCGTTTTAAGGCTCGCACTGAATATTCAGGAAGTCTTGTTTTTGAGTTGGTGACAAGGCCGTACGCGACGTCACTAAAGGAACGCCCCTGACCGAAAAAAAGACACATTGTAGCAGTCCTTCCATCACGTCAATGTATTTTGCTGTACTTGTTTGGTCTGAAAACCTCGTGTTGCACCCAAAAGCCACCAGAAGAGGGCGGCCAAGCTCCATGGAAGGAATTTATCAGCCTGTTGAAACGCACTGATTCATTCCTCACAACAGCTCGGTGGCCATTTTTGGGTGAGACATTTCCCCCCAATGTTGCCTCAAAATGGCACGGAATAAATTATTTAATCGATTGCAAACATGCTCAAACAGCTCAATTTTTTGCAGATTTTGGTCACTTTAAGTCATTTTTATTGGTGTTTTGCATTTGAATAAAAATATCATACTGCGTGATGTCAGTTAAGAAACAAAAAAAGTGACACTGGTTGTCCTTTAAGTATAGAGGCAATTTAACATCAGAATAACCAACTTTTCTGCAGAAGGGTTTCCAGAATTAGTGAATAGGGAGACAATCGTTGTCAAGACTTGCTCCCTGTAATAGGGATTTCCATGTTGATAAATCAATCAAATGATTAGAGAAAACAGCAACACTATATTGACAATTTAAACGTCAAACTGGTGTACACTCTTAACAGTTAAATTAACAGCAAATATTTACTCCAGATTTTACCCGTTTTTGTATAACATGCTGGGGTGTCAATTATTAGTATAATTTTTTTCACGGGCCACTTTGGAGTTGTCTCACACATGATTTGCTCTAGCAGGTCACATAAAATGACAGGGGTGGTGGGGAAGGTGGCGTCCGTCCCCTGAGCCTTAACTTTGACACCAGCGCTGTAGGGCATAGCTCATCACTGTCAAGCATCAGAACTCACCTCTTTCTTTTGCTCTTGTGATGCCGGTGTCTGGGTTTCCCACACTTCTTTCCTTTTCAAAAGGTCTTTTAGCCTCTCCTGCTGCTGATAAATGCATTTCCCCACATTTGATCTCTATACACACGCAAGAGAGAGAGAAAGAGAAAAACTTTGAATCTGTGATCTTTACGTCTGTGTAAGCTCTCAGTCGTACAGGAGTGGTCCATCGGTGAAAAGGTTTCTTCAGCCGTCATCTGTATTTCTTTGAAGGTGTCGGACGTTTCGCTTCTTATCCAAGAAACTTCGTCAGCAAAAGTGACTTTAGTTTGTTTAGTCAGCAAACTAAAGTGACTTTAGTTTGTTGGCGAAGTTTCTTGGATAAGAAGCGAAACGTCCGACACCTTCAAAGAAATACAGATGACGGCTGAAGAAACCTTTTCATCTATGTGATCTTTATTTTCATTCACCGTTAAAATAAATGACATGCCGTATGACACAAAAATCCATTCTTCATCAGCATGGACCAATCAAAGCAAATAATAAAATAATGTATTAAACAAAGATAACTCGGGAAATTTTGGTTGGGATTCTTTGTTAAAAATAGCACATGCCGTTTGCATGACAAACGGTCTTACCTCATTCCTGGAAGCAATGTGGAACGCTGATGGGATTTGAAATACACGGACGATTCCAAAATCATCAGCCAAAGTCAGGAAGTGCTGCTTGGCTGGAGTTACACAAAGCCATACAAAGCAAGCATCTATAAACACTTCTTCAACAAAATTTGATCCCACAAGAAAGAAAAAAAAGCATGTCAAGAAAAAAGGCATAAACTGTGCGTCGATTGCAATATAATGGAAACTGTCACATGTAGACTGACGCATACACACATCAGAAACAGGAGCTGTCAAAACATTTTCAGTATCAATAATATGTAATCAGTATCAGGACCATTGTTATTTAATACCACAACAAGAATTTAATATGAGACACTAACAATGCAGAGACTTTATTTCCTCATAAGATGTATTTCAAAATAGCTATTCTTGGGCCACTCGGCTTACTTATGTGCAAGCAGTGTGGATTGCTTCCCACTTAGTAATGGTGCGAATGTGGGTGTGTAATGAATGTTTGTCATTGTATGTGCCCTGTGACTGACTGGCGGCCTGTTTGGGGGTTATTCGGCCTTTCGCTCAGAGTCAGCAGGGATAGGTTGCGGCAATTCCCACAACCCACTTCAGGGTAAGCGGTGTTGAAATTGGATGGGTAGACAGATTTCATGATTGCAATGGTGTGAAACTGAGCTAAATCATCGAAAGAAAATCTCTAAAATGTAATTGGGGAGTTTTTGTACAGTAAATGTGATTTCACACAATACTCACAGGAGATGATCCATGGCTTCATGCAGGTGATCTTGCCACTGGTCATGTGCTCTTGCACGTGGATAGCTTCTCCTGAATTTTGCAGAATATTCCAAACCTCAACTTTTCCGTCCCCTTTCCCGACGAAGAAAATTGCTGGTCGGGTCAAAGACCAGCATGCCGAAGTATAAAGTCCCTCTGAACTCGGGAACAAGAAAATGGGCCCATCCTGGAAGTCAGTTTGTCAGAGCTCAAAAACAACAACTGAGAAAATGAAATGAATTCACGGATGCCTTTGTTTGGTCAAACAGCTACTCACCAGCACGCCTTCTTTCCAAATGGCAATATTGCAGGTCCCAAATAGTGACGTTCCAGTCAAGACAAGGTCTTTAAAAAAGGGTGAGCGTTCTATGGTGTTGACCAAGCAGGGGTGGACTCTGAAAAGATGAAGGGGTTTGGGACCTTGAGACAGATAAGAAAAGTCATCTTAGATATGTTTCAAATAAAATGTGAAATAGTGGCTCTTTGCAGTTTAAATTTTTGCACATCGAATGTATAAGGGAACTCACTAAGTAGTTGCTCAAGGTCGTTTTTTTCCATTTTCCAGTCCGTGTAAACAATCTCACCATCCTGGCAAAAGGTGTTTTGGTCATAGAGATACCCATCAAGTATGATCACGTTATTTAGTTCGTAGCACAAAGCCAGGCAGTCATCATCGCACTTTTCATGAACAAGCAACTCGCTTGTTCAGCACACACATGCAGGGAGAGATGTCAAGGGAGAAATGAGCGTGTACAACAGTGCTGCACCTCTGGAGGGCAGTGCCTTCTTTAACTGCACCTTAACAGTTGCCAAGAAGTATCTGCCCAATAACTAGATGCCATTTTTATGTGTCAACAGCAGTGAAAAACAACAACACTGTGCATTCAGTTAGCATTCTTCCACATTAACCTCTGTAGTACATTGTTGTCTAATTTATAAGAAGGGTAATTGAATTGCCTTGAAAATAAATCTAAAATGTGTAGGGAGCCAGTGAAGGGATGCCAAAGCAGGAGTTATGTACTCCCTCTGACAGGTATCAGTCAAGAGGCTAGCAGCAGCATTCTGGACCAGCTGGAGGCGCATCATGGAGGATTGGCTGGCTCCAAAGTAAAGTGCATTACAGTAATCGAGCCGAGATGTGACAAAGGCATGAATTACTGCTTCAAGGTGCTCATGAGAAAAGAAGGGTTTTACTTAGGCCAGCTACCTAAAATGAAAAAAAGCTGGATTTAACAACAGCATCAATTTGTCACTGTCCGGTTTAAGACCCAGCTTTGAGACTGTTGATTTCAGATAAGAAGTATAAGATCACTATCTGAGCGGTCTAAGTGCTGTATGGCAGAAAATGATTTCAAGTGTTGATCAGAAAACATGAATAAAGATGACTGCGAGAATATTTACCTGAGTTCCAATATAAATCTTCGTATTTACATCTGGCAGAGGTGTTAGTCCTTTCACTGAGGGTATTTCAAGCTTACTGTAGTCTGGAGTTACCAGTGCGCCATCACCGCCACTTTCTTGAGCATCAAAAATGTTACAAATAAAACAAATGGACATCAAATGATTGATGTTGATGTCAAATGCCCACTGGTGTAGATGTTATTTCAATCAATCAATCAATCAATCAATCAATCAATCAATCAATCAATCAATCAATCAATCAATCATACCTTTGTTGACTGTATCAAGCACCTTCTTAAAAAGTAACATGCCTCAAGAATAAAAAAATCACTGTTACTCTCACCTGTTACTGTAGCGTTGTTGTTATTTGTATTACCGGTGAAGGGGTAAAGGCTGAATCTTATTGGGGAGTAATCACCGTTCCGCTCCATGTTTACCAAGGGAACCTAAAACAAAAAAAGTGTTCTTGACCTTCAATAAATTAATCACACTCAAGTCAGAGTTTTGGATTGTCAACAATTGGTCAGGAAAACATTTCTGGTCTCTTTTTAAGACCAGAAATTTAAGACAGAGAATGCATACATGTAGAGATATTTGCAGGCGGAAAGAAATCCCTCTCCTGGTCAGTTCACCAAGTCATAAAAAAAATAATAGGATGGTAGTTGTACATTCATTCATTTACGGTACTGCAACATCCTCACTGGTTTCGCGTGGCCGTGCTGAAGCCAATTCCAGGAGGCAGCAGACACCATGAATCAGTTGCCAGCTAATTGAAAAGCTAACAGAAACGAACAACCAACCCCGATTACATTCAAGAGACAATTTTGAGTGTTCAATCAGCCTGCCATGCATGTTTTAGGAATGTCGGAGAAACTCAGCAGAGGATAAAACCCTCGCAGGCCCAGGTAGAACATGCAAACTCTCCACAGGAAGGCCAGAGCTGGGATTGAACCTGGTACCGCTGCACTGTAAAGTCAATGTGCTCACAATTTGACTACTAGGCGGTACAGTGTATGTAGTGTACAGTGTACACTACAAACAAAAAGCACATTTTTTATTTCGCCCTACACTCCTTGTGATCGACTTGAGACCAGTTTGCGGGCTCCCGGTTATTGTTAGGTAACATAAAGTAAATAGTTGCATCCTGCTGTACCGTGATGAAGGGTTTCCACATCTTCTCCAAGTGTTTGAAAGGGTTGTTGTCACTGTAATTTGCAATCTGATTCTCCGAATCGCCCACTTTCTTGTCTGGCATGGCCTGGCGTGCTTGTTTTGGCACTCGGATATCCCAGAACATTAAAGAGCTTTAAAATGAAAAATATATTTTCATTAGAACTGCTACAAATTGAAACATATTGCTAAGACAGCATATTGTTTGACTCTTAATGGATCAGTCACGTTAAATGTATGAAATATAAATATGTGAAATAAATGAAGTGTAAAAATCTGTTATTTCATTCATTCATTTCCATGGAGGAAAGTTTGAGCAAGAAATTTGTACAACAGTATGTGGCACTGACAATAGTGCAACACTTTCAAGTTAATTATCTAGCGTTGACTTGAAAAAGATGATCCTCTTCTTACTACCCGCCGCAGTTACATGTAACAGCTTCAATCACTTTGCTGCTGTGAAATGTAAATTTCTCCACTGTGAGACTAATAAAGGCAAATCCAATCCAATCCAATCCAATCCAATCCAATCATGAACTTGCCTTTTTTCCCATTCCTTTCATGACTTACCCATCAGGGGAGCAGGTCATAAGTTGAACAGCAATATTGGCTGTGTTCTCCACTGGAATGCCCTGAGCTGTTACCTAGTCAGAGGTCAAGGAGAGTTACAAATTAATTAAATTTGACAGACAGAAGTGATGTACTGTTTGGCAGCAGTGGCCCATGTACATCTTATTCTGTAGACTTGGGCCGACTGGCTCATTTTCTGTACTCAACAGTTTCAAACTTGGGTCTTAAACTGGACAGTTACTTTAACCGTTACTTGACCGACAAATTGGCAGTGTTGTTAAATCCAGCTTCTTTAATCTTAGGCAGCTAGCTATAATAAAACCTCTTCTTTCTCATCAGCACCTTGAAGCAGTAATTCATGCCTTTGTCACATCTCGCCTCGATTGCTGTAATGCGCTGTACTTTGGAGTCAGCCAATCAATCAATCAATTTCTCCATTGTGAGACTAATAAAGGCACATCCAATCCAATCCTCCATGGAGTGTCTCCAGATAATCCAGTATGCTGCTGCTCACCTCTTGACTGGTACTTGTAAGAGGGAGCACATAACTCAGACTCTGGCATCCCTTAACTGGCTCCCTATACATTTTAGAGTTCTTTTCAAGATTTTATTATTTCTTTTTTCAAATCTTTAAATGGCCTAGCTCCTCCTTACCTCTCCGAGCACCTTGCCAGGGTCTCAGGTCTGCTGACCAGTCATTATTAGATGTGCCAAAAACTAAACAGAGGCTCAGAGGGGATCGAACCTTTTCCGTTGCTGGTCCCAGTCTCTAAAATGACCTGCAACTGAACATTTGGCAGGCCCCCTCGCTGCCTCTTTAAACCCCGTCTCAAAACTCACTCGTACTCTTTGGCATTCGACTTAGCATGATTCTGATTTGATCCCGATTTTTACTCCCCGGTGTTTATTACTATCTTTGTCACTGCTTTATTTCCTATATATGATAGTTGTTCATTTTAAGGACTTTGTTACAGCTTCAGCTGTTGTTAAAGGGCTATATAAATGAATATGTATTGTATTGTATTGTATTGTATTGTATTGTATTGTATTGTATTGTATTGTATTGCATTGCATTGCATTGCATTGCATTGTATTGTATTGTATTGTATTGTATTGTATTGTATTGTATTGTATTGAATTGGTCTGTGTAAGCTCTCAGTCGTACAGGAATGGTCCATCAATGAAAAGGTTTCTTCAGCCGTCATCTGTACTTCTTTGAAGGTGTCGGACGTTTCGCTTCTTATCCAAGACATTACAATATACAATACAATTCAATACAATCGATGAAAAGGTTTCTTCAGTCGTCATCTGTACTTCTTTGAAGGTGTCGGACTTTTCGCTTCTTATCCAAGAACCTTCTTGGATAAGTCCGACACCTTCAAAGAAGTACAGATGACGGCTGAAGAAACCTTTTCATCGATTGTATTGAATTGTATTGTATATTGTATTGTATTGTATTGTATTGTATTGTATTGTATTGTATTGTATTGTATTGTATTGTATTGTATTGCATTGCATTGCACTGCACTGCACTGCACTGCATTGCATTGCATTGTATTGTATTGTATTGTATTGTATTGTATTGTATTGTATTGTATTGTCCTGTCTATCAAACTGAAGACTTGATGATCAGAACTTATATATTGTTTGTATTTATTGTTTTTTTAATTTTTCTTACTAACCCGGATATGTAGGAAGATTCAGAGAGAATAACTTGATCATACTGTATGTATTAATTTTAGAATCACCGGGCATGATGAGCACCTTGTGTGATCTTATGTGAGGGCACTCATGTCACAAGACCAATGGGTCCATAGTGCAAACTAATGTTTTATTTGAACAAGGCTATCTTGACAGCCAAACGTTTGTCGAGTCGTTCAAGTGTCAATATCAAAAAACATACCTGAAAAAGAACCTGAAAAGTTACTTTTCCAACTAAACCAAATTAGCTAAGTTATATACACAGGAGGGCTGCTACAAACCATGATTTTGCCACTCGAGCTGTCACATAAGAAGATGCGGTTTGTGGGCAAATGGATCACACCTTGTATGGCAGTGGCAGCAGCTTGCTGCTGTTACACGTCAATACAGATATTATATTACAGCCTAAGCTTACAGTGATAATTCTTTCTGGTTTGTGGAATTCAACCCTTTTAGGAAACGCGGTTTCTACAGTGGACTGTTTATCATGTTTTCGGGGTACAGCACTGGTGTCAAAGTCAAGTCCAAATCTGGCCGACCACATTGTTTTATTAGGCCCGCGAAGGCAAATCAAACGTGAAATTCCATGATGCTTGTTAAAGTCCAAATCAAAATTTCAAATTGCCTCATGTAAACTACAATTACAGTCATTATTTTTGACTTGAAAGCTAGTTATTCATTAATTTGTTGTGTGCTCTACATGTAATATGCGGAGGGGATTAAACATTCTAATGGTTTCCCCAAATTCATAACGTCCTCCGAGAGGAAATGGTAACTACAATGTGGCCCGTGGCAAAAAAATGAACTTGACACCCTTGGGGTACAGGATGCATGAAAGGATTAAAGATAAATTCAATGGAATTAAAAATGAAAACAATTACGATGCTACGTTTAATGTTGGTTAAACTTGGAAGTTCGTAAAAGACTTCCTGAAATGTTTAGAAACGACGGCACAATTTCAAGAGATACAGTACTTCACTTAGTGAATGTTCAATGTCCTGTGTTTTATGAGACGTCTGGAATTAATTTGTCAATGTCATTATTAAGTACAATGATCATTTTTGAAAACACATTTTGCCATTTGCGATTGACATAAAATGACATCAAATCAAATGGCTCATCATTATCTAACACATCACGGATCAGGTGACTGTACAAAGCTGGGGTCCCACAATTTCACCCAGTGTATTTTGTCCCGATTGGAATTGATTGTTTTTCAAAGAGTAAAAAGATTAAAGAACAAGTGTAAGTCAGCATCAAGGGGAAGTGACCCATACCTCAAATGTCTGAGGCAGCCAGTGGATGTCGGTAATTGGTGCCTTGTGGCTGTTCTCCACTCCAGACATTGCACTGTAGCGCACAAGTGGTGATTTTGTGTGTTTCTTTTCCTCAAGGCCCTGTCAATGTATTGAGGTGTGGAGGAACAGGGGTGAAATGATTTGCATATTAATCAAAGCAAGACTGCTACGTACAATCGATCAATCTTACTTTTTTATACTAACGTTTAGCATTTGACCCTGATCATCGTGAGCATGCAATGTCATCCAGCGAAGTCACATGAACAGATGTTGTATATCACATGGTGGGTATTGAAAAACAATACAGTACAACAAAGGATTTCATTAATCTGTCTGACAAGCCGGCCACAGATGCCTGTAGCTTCTACAACCCTAAATACAAAACTAAAGCATTGTTTACACCACCAATAAAAGTGAAGACAGAGGTCTGTTTTGCTTATGTGTTATCTTCATGGTCAAACTGTGGTGGTAGGTGAGGGCGGAGGGGTTTATGTGACAGCGGGGGGTGATGGGTGATGCTATTGGCTCTGGGAAATAATAATAATAATAATAATAATAATAATAATAATAATAATAATAATAATAATAATAATAATACATTTCATTTATAAACGCCTTCGAAACTCTCAGACACTTTACAGTTACAGGATATTTTTTCTGTGGGTGAACAGCGGCAGCCACACGCGCCGGCGTTCACTCAAATGAAGAGAAAATGGGTTGAAAGAGAATGTCGGCAGAGATAGTGAGTTAACGAAAGCAAACAAATAAACAAGAAGAGGGTTGCAGCTGGCCTATTGGAGGGACAATAAAAGCTCACAAAACCACTGTCAGAGGATGCGACTTTAAATAAAATTGCTTAGTAAATGGTCACAAATGATTTGTCTGTTTAATTATTTGGATGTCGAACGATAGATGAGCATATTTAATGGACTGGCTCGATTTCTTTTCTCATGGAAGACACGTTGCATTTTTGCCAGTTTGACTTCCTTTATAACATGGGTGTCAGAATCAAAGCTCGGGGGACAAATCTAGCCCGTGACATCATTTTATTTGGCCCGCGAAAGCAAATCACACATGTCAAATGCCATGATGCCTGCTAAAGTCTGAAGCAACATTCCAAATTGTCATATGTAAACCACAAAAACATTATTTCACTATTCATTATTTTTTACTTAAAATTTGAAAACTAGTTATTCCTTAATTTGTTGTGCGCTTTGTATGTATTATGTAAACCTTCTAATGGCTTCCTCAAATTCATAACAGCCCCCGAGAGGAAACCGTACCTACAATGTGGCCCGCGGTAAAAAAATGTGTTTGAGATCCTGTTTTTACAGTATGTCACAAGACAGCGTAGTGGTCATTCGTGACTCGATGAGTACTTACCAGTATATCACTTTTGAGAGATTCATGTCGATGATGACCATGTTGGACTGGGTTTAAAAGCGTGACGTAAGCAGATATTTCCCACAACACGACCTAAGGCACACATATTGAACTGTCTGTTATTGATTTTCATCATTTTTAAGAAGCAGAAATTGACGAAAACAGTGGACAGAAAAGTGCTCCAAGGCCAAAAGCAGCAGGGGCGGGCAAGCTGAAACAATGTAGAGTCAAAGTAAGCACCTGGCCGTTCACACAGCCGCCAACAATAACATTTGGATCAGAGGGGCAGAATTCAAAGGCAAGAATGTCATCTGGGCACTCCAGCAGTATCTGTAACACACACACACACACACACACACACACACACACACACACACACACGCATACACGCACGCACACACACACACACATGTACCATCAATACAAAAAGAATATAGTACAAATGAGTCTTTTCATTTTTTCATGTGCTTTTCTGTGATTTTTTTAATCCCCCCCAAAAAATAAATGCATAAAAGAGTTTCCACATTGAATGCAGTCCAGAGTGGCAGTACAAAGGAGCTATTATTAAGCAACAAGTGCTTTGGAAAATGCGTTAAAGGACTATGAATAGCTGCTAAACTAGACAATACCACAACTTCTTTGTCCACACTTAAACGGTCAGCATGTGGATAAGAGATGGCATGCATCATCAAGACGTTTCATGATATCACCATCAGTTATTGATCAAAGTTTCTGCATTTAGTCATTACAGTACTCTCAAATTTCGCACAAATAATGATTTTATCACATGAGATTTGATATCATCCTCATATATTATTCACTGGCGGGCCAGTGGTTAGCGGGTCAAACTCACACCGCAGCTGTACTCGGTTCAATTCCAGCTCCAGCCTCCCTGTGGGGAGTATGCATGTTCTCCCTGGGAAGGCGTGGGTTTTCTCTGGGTCCTCTGGTTTCCCGAGGAATAGGCACCAGTGGGCCGAAAAAAATTGAAGAATGGGTGGATTTCTGCTTTTTCCTATAGATTAATAATTTATAGTGCAAAAAAATCCAATGTGTCAATATTAGTACTGTATTTTAAATGTTCTATAGTTTCTACTCTATGCGCCTTATAATGCAATGCACCTTTTATATGTTTTAAAAAACACACTTCCAAGTGCCTAATAGCGCGGAAAATGTGGTACAGGATGTTATGCTTTCGGACAATTGGTCTCGGGGTCCTAATAGAGAAAACATAGCAGTAACAACTGTCAACAGTGTGCACATTCAACACTCAGTTTTGCATACCTTGGCATGAGTTGGGTCAGAGAAGGTATAAAAAACAATGAGTGGCCCAGTATATCGGATCAACTGCTGCCTCTTCTTTTCTGTCATTGCCACAGCCATCACACCTTGAAAAGAAATAAGATGTATCCAAATAAAGCTAGGACAAAAAAAAATCACTAGCTCCTCTCTAAAGAAACTGGGACAACTGTACCTTCGTTCAAACAGACAACCAGAGCAACTATATAATGGACACGTGTCTGCACATGTGTCCATTCCACACATAAGTGTTAAACCTTGTGAGAGTGTATGTGTACCGGTACCATTTTGGGAAGAACTCCATCGGTAAACATTTTGTAAAACTGTTTGGCGGGACTAGCTGCCTTGAAATAACTTTACTCTGAATGGTGGGGTGAAAGTTCAGGCAGATGATCTCCTTGTCATGAGTGTACTTTGGGTCAGAAAAGGCCTGGTTTAGCATCAAAACATCCGACACCTTCCCAGACCAGTCAATATCCTCAGTGTTTGTCCCCAAAGCACTCCAGTCATCTTTGAACACGTTCATAATTTCTTCCTGTTGAAGGGCATGCAGAATCCTACAAAAAAGGAAGTTGTTTTAGCAGCTTTGTGGTCCACCAACAAAAATTGAGCATCTTTGAAAACATAATGAAGTGTAACCATATAAATGTAGTCACTGAGAACATTTTAGGCCACGAGTTGTTGTCATCATCAAAATTGGGACCCCCCAAAAAATTATAAAATAAATACCATTATGGAGAATCCTGTTTTACCTGTTTGTCACTGCATCAAGAAAATCACTGAGGCTTGGTTGAGGGCTCTCCTCCTCATTTTTGCTCAATACTCCCGGCATGTACTGTGTGCAGTTGTTCCTCATATACTTCCTGTAATGTACATCAAACACTTTGTTCAATAGGTATACTCAAAGAGCTTGGGGTGTGTAATTTGGATTAAATACAGTGACTGCACGTATGTTTGTGAATTTCAGATGAAAGACTCCATAAAAATATTCAGTTGAAGTGTGGTACAAATAAAACGAGCGGTATGCTGGCTTACTATAGTAGTAACCAAGAATTGCTAAATTAAACATTGAAGTACAGTAAAGTCTCGTTATATCGATATCGGATATATCGATAGTCCCGGTTATATCGATACTATTTCTATGCACGCACGGAGAAAATCACATGCAAACAGGGTCGGATATATCGATAGTCCCGGTTATATCGATATTTTTTCGGACTCCCTTGAATATCGATATAACGAGACTTTACTGTATTTCAAACTTTTTTTCAAATACAACTCATTTGTGAAATACAGTTCAATTGGATTTATCATTTATGTGTAAAACATAAATTGGACTGGGTCCATTTCAAGTGGCAGCAAGGTTGACTTTCATTGTCGACCGTGTCCGGTTTATCTGAAGCACGCAGAGTATGTGGTCCTTGACTTACATTGTGCAACGTGTCGCGGCTCTAAGGCCGTATGTGTGGCTATCAATTAAAAGATGGTGCTGGGTATCATTCATTCCATTTTTTTAACCACAAGCTTTTTCATTAATTGGTGAAAAGGTTTCTTTGGCCGTCATCTGTACTTCTTTGAAGGTGTCGGACGTTTCGCTTCTTATCCAAGAAGCTTCGTCAGCAAACTAAAGTTTTACTGGTAGTTTCGGCCCTATATACAGTAAAGTCTCGTTATATCGATATTCTCGGGAGTCGGAAAAAATATCGATATAACCGGACTATCGATATATCCGATCCTGCGGCATGTAAATTTTCTCCTTGCGTTCATAAAAATAGTATCGTAATAAGCAGTACTATCGATATAACCGCTATCGATATAACGAGACTTTACTGTCCAATCATAGCAGAGTCATATCATAGCCACATCTGGACAGTAGGGATATATATATAAAGGGCCGAAACTACCAGTAAGACTTTAGTTTGCTGACAAAGCTTCTTGGATAAGAAGCGAAACGTCCGACACCTTCAAAGAATTACAGATGACGACTGAGGAAACCTTTTCATCGATGGACCACTCCTGTACAACTGAGAGCTTACACAGACATTTTTCATTAATTGGTAACTATGAATTTGTGATTATGGTTAAATACTGTTGTAAAACACAATACATGTGTACTGTACATTCTGCATTTTTATGACTTGGCGGTGGTCCGCTGTCTTGCTTGCTTAAAATTAGCAAAGGAACGTTTGCAGTGGTGTTCCTTGCCGCATCATGAAAAGAAACACCAACATCTGTCTGTGACCTCTGTGTTACAGAACCAGGTTGGAAGAGGTTCTCAGGAATTGTTCCATTGTTATCACATTGCCTCAAAAAAAGTGGAAAGGAGAAGACCCTTCAAGTCCCATCTCAAAACCCACCTATTTAAAGGACAACCAATGTCTCCGGACAAGTTGTGTCCATAATTTGTAAAATGGCTTCAAATGACTTCCACTGAGCGTATTTTAAAAATATTCCACCGCATGTAGCTATATTTTATGTTTTAAGACTCACGCTGAACATTCAGGAAGTTTCAGGAAGCAGAGCTGGAGGTAGCAGAGCTGAAGATGTTGAGGTTTTCTTTGGGTGTGACCAGGTTGGATAGGATCAGGAATGAGTACATTAGAGGGACAACTCATATTAGAGGCTTTGGAGAGAAAGTCAGAGAGGCCAGACTGAGATGGTTTGGACATGTCCAGAGGAGAGAGAGTGACTATATCGGGAGAAGGATGCTGAGTCTTGAACTGCCAGGCAGGAGAGCGGGAGGAAGACCGAAGAGGAGGTTTATGGATGTGGTCAAAGAGGACATGAAGGTAGCTGGTGTGAGAGAAGAGGATGCACAAAACCGGGATAGATGGAGGACATTGATTCGCTGTGGCGACCCCTGAGGGGAAAAGCCGAAAGGAAAAGAAGCTGAATATTCAGGAAGTCTTGTTTTTGAGTTGGTGACAAGTCCGTACATGACGTCACTCAAGGAACGCCCCCTGACCGAAAAAAGACACATTGTAGCAGTCTTTCCATCACATCAATGTATTTTGCTGTATTGTTTGGTCTGAAAACCTTGTGTTGCACCCAAAAGCCGCCAGAAGAGGGTGTCCAAGCTCCATATAAGGAATTTATCAGCCTGTGGAAATGGAGGTGGTCACAGGAGGTCGCCATTTTGTGCCTCTTTTCTGGTGATCGTTTCTCCCCAATGTTGCCTCAAAATGGCATGGAATAAATGCTTTAATCGATTGCAAACATGTATGGTTTCCTCTTCAGAACTATTTGAATCATATTCATAACTGGAGGTGTAACAAGAAAGCATATTATCCGAATCTGAAGCCATTGTTTTGATTTTCAAGCAATGCACGACATCTTGGCGTGACGTCACAAACTGGGGGCGGGACTTTCTGAAAATGCTCAATTTGCAACTCAATTTTTTGCAGATTTTGGACACTTTAAGTCATTTTTATTGGTGTTTTGCATTTGAATAAAAATATCATACTGCGTGTTTTGGGTATTTTAGATGCTATAAAACGTTTTTCTGATGTCAGTTAAGAAACAAAAAAGTGACGTCGGTTGTCCTTTAAAATTGCGTTTTCTGTGTAGCTCACTCTCGTTTCTATTTATAATTGTATTTTATTTATTGTATTCTGTTTGTGATTGTATTTTATTTATTATAGTACCTATGCTTGTCTGTGACGGTAAAGTGTCCTTGAGAGTTTTGAAATGCGCTTAAAATGTAATGTACTATTATTATTAAAAGCAACCGGTAGTGTGGTTTGTATTGTACTTTTCCATAGCCCTAGTGGCATAGAGAATCAATGGATAAATTAGGGTTTTTTTCAATGTTCCTATATTTAACCCTTTCTGTGGACAGCTTACGCTGTTGTGAATTGGAAATTTCTCCGCTGTGAGACAAATTAAGGATATCTCATCTCATCAAGTTATCAGGTGACAGTTATTTGTCCATGAAAGGGTTAAGCACAATGTTCATGTTCAAACTGCGTAATGTCACAGTGACTGACTACAATAATTGATATACAGTTTTGTATATGGCAAATAATTCTTAGAAATAACATCTTTGTCTTGGTTTGATGAACCCCTCGGCCAACAACGGCACTTTACTTTTATGTTGCTAATGGTACTGGTATTTGGTTCAGCAAACATTTTTAAGTGGCAATTTGTGTAAAAGTAGATCGACTTGAGAAGACTCCAGGGATGTAAGTTATGAATGTTGTCATTGCTGACATATTTGTACCACATTGTCTGGGCGCTGCTGCTCTGGACAATGGGGATGGCCTGCACCCCACAATCCCTCTGTAATAGCTTGATGTTGAATCGTCTGTCTTGGTAGGACACACATTCCAGGTTGCCATCTTTAACATCTGTAACATTGCGGTCCGAAAGAGAAACCGGCATCCCAAAATGTCTCCGAGCTCGGGAGAACTTGAACAATAACTGACATGGGAGACAAAACGGAGACTAGAATGAATCAAAAACATTCACTTGTTTAATGTGTTTTAAAGTACCTTGCCTCTTGTTTCTTTGATAGACTCTTCGTCTATTTCTTTTTCACTGCCGAGTGATAACCATTCCTTGGGTTCTGGAGTTTTAATTTCATCCTCTAAATCTTCTTCAGTCTCAGATTCGGGAGGCTGCATAACAAACACACAAGACATACAGTGTCTTGGGAAATCATTTGACCCCCTGAAACCGTTTGACATGCTGTATTGTCACATTTCAGTTTTCAAACATAGAGCCACAAAATTGGATTATTTTTTCCTTAGGAGCCAACACCAAAACACAACACACAACACAAAAAAAGTGAGATGTACGGAAATTCATTAAATATTTGTGAGTTTTTGTGATTGTTGTTTTTAAATAAAAACTAGAGCAAAAGTTGAGCATGCAAAAAGTGGAGCATACAAAATTAGTCACCCCCCTCCATAAACTGCAGCATAAAATGAAACAGAAACCAAAAATAATTATACAAATTCGAATTTAGCAGCAAATAGTCTACAGTACTTACATTGAGGATTCTTTCCTTTGCTTCTGGTGTCAGAACCAGATAAAACAATTGGCCATAGGTGAAGTCCCTATCATAGACAAGCAAAAGCTCACTTTCTGGATATTCCTGTAAACAGAAAGGATATGTACAATAATCTTCAATTTATACCAACACAGAAGTTCTACCACATTATAAAATCAAAACACAAAGATCCAAATTTTTGGTGTTGAGTTTCAATATTTGCCTTATACTTGCATGGGCCAATATCATCTGAATTAGTTGGAATTTACTACAGTTAGTTGCCCATAGTTGTGAATGTCATTGTAGTTGGTTGGTTGTCTTGTGAGTTCTGTCATTGACTGGCAACCAGTACAGAGTGTCTCATACCCAAAGCGAGCAGGGATCTGTGCCAGGTTACAATGAATTGAAACCGTGGTTACCAACTTTTTTGGTTTCACATCTAATAATGGCTGGTCAGCAGAACTGAGGCGCCAGGAATGTGTGTAGGGGTGGATGAGCTTGGAGCGGTAAGGAGGACCGAGGCCATTTTAAAGATTTGAAAACAAATACCATATTTTCCAGTGTATAAGGCGCATGCAAAATGCCTTCATTTTCTTCAAAAGATGACCCCAACCTCTACATCAACCAATACCTAATTTGAGCTCCATGCATAGTGTATATACCCATGTGTTGCAAAGACTACTAATATTGACCATGATTTTGCTTAGTCGTTTTGAGCACCAGTTGCATCTTTACGTTTGACTTTAACCCTGACCTGTGCCAATAACTGTAACCGATAACCCAATAACATGAGAAGCTGTCCAATGTGGTAACAGCTGTCCCTAAAAGGGTTAATATAGTCCAACTTGAAACATTAAGCATAAAATGGACATTTGTGATGACAATAGTAATTCAGCCATGCTGACATTTCATGTATTACATGCGGCAGAAATGTCATCTGTATTAGACGTTATGATTAAATAAGGAGCTTGATTAGTGTTGCCTGATATCTCAAAATTATTCCTACCTGCATTAACCATGTTACTTTGGCCTTATCATCTGAATTTGTTTTTGTCGTATGAATGAGTAAATAAAAATATGAGATTACGCAATAAAACATATGGCGACCATGATGCCCTGGAGTGTCAACTCAGGCTAACTCATCCTGCTTGGGTTTTCTCCGGTTTCCTCCTACTCTCCAAAAATAATGCATGGCAGACAGACTGAACACTCAAAATTGTCCCTAGGTGTGAGTGTGAGTGTGAGTGTGTGAGTGTGAGTGTGAGCGTGAGCGTGAGCGTGAGTGTGAGTGTGAGTGTGAGTGTGAGTGTGAGTGTGAGTGTGAGTGTGAGTGTGAGTGTCCACGTAGATTGTCTCTGTGTGCCCTGTGATTGGCGGGCAACTGGTTTAGGGTGTACATCTAGCTTGTAGTCGACGTGCACATTCCACCATGATGTCCCTAATCCACTGGTGAAGAGATACTTTGATCCTCTCCTCTTTCATCTGGAAATGCTTCGTGTAACAAAGAGGGTACAGAAAGTGCTTAAGAATGAATGACTATGTCTTTGTGTTGTCATGTTATTTGTTATGTAGGTTTTTTTTTGTTCTTTTGACTTCAAGACGGCGCCGCGAGAGTGGCTGCCTTTACAGCAGCTCCTGTATTTTGTTTTTCTACTTTCATTCCTTTCATCACTTTGCTGCTGTGAAATGTAAATGTCTCCACTGCAAGATAATAAAGGCAAATCCAATCCAATCCAATCCCCGCCTAGTGCCCAAAGACATCTGAGAATGAGAATCATGAAACATTGGACGTGATGTTATTCTGTCCATTTGTGCCAATGGATGGTCCTCACATGAGATTAGCCTTGATGTTGAGACTTGTGTGGGAGCTGTGCCTCAGGGATGGGAGGTTGTGAATTTGGGACACATTGTCAGTAGTGTGTAAAGATAAAGATAAAGATAAAGATAAAGATAAAGATAAAGATAAAGATAAAGATAAAGATAAAGATAAAGATAAAGATAAGGATAGAGAT
The DNA here is from genome assembly GCF_051943395.1 of Hippocampus bargibanti. Lineage (NCBI taxonomy): Eukaryota > Metazoa > Chordata > Actinopteri > Syngnathiformes > Syngnathidae > Hippocampus > Hippocampus bargibanti. Next base: position 11,265,190 of record NC_142740.1, read on the forward strand.
AGAGATAGAGATAGAGATAGAGATAGAGATAGAGATAGAGATAGAGATAGAGATAGAGATAGAGATAGAGAGAGATAGAGAGAGAGATAGAGAGAGAGATTGAGATTGAGATAGAGATAGAGATAGACAGAGAGATTGAGATTGAGATAGAGATAGAGATAGACAGAGATAGACAGAGATAGAGATAGGGAGAGATAGAGAGAGATAGAGATAGACAGAGATAGAGATAGGGAGACATAGAGAGATAGAGATAGACAGAGATAGAGATAGAGAGAGATAGAGAGAGTTAGAGAGAGATAGATTTAGAGATAGATAGAGATAGATAGATAGAGAGAGAGATACAGAGATAGAGATAGATAGAGATCGATAGGGAGAGATAGATAGATAGATAGATAGATAGATAGATAGATAGATAGATAGATAGATAGATAGATAGATAGATAGATAGATAGATAGATAGATAGATAGATAGATAGGTAGGTAGGTAGGTAGGTAGGTAGGTAGGTAGGTAGATAGATAGATAGATAGATAGATAGATAGATAGATAGATAGATAGATAGATAGATAGATAGATAGATAGATAGATAGATAGATAGATAGATAGAGAGAGAGAGAGAGAGAGAGAGAGAGAGAGCGAGAGAGAGAGATAGATAGATAGATAGATAGATAGATAGATAGATAGATAGATAGATAGATAGATAGATAGATAGATAGATAGATAGAGAGAGATAGAGAGAGATAGAGAGAGCGATAGCGAGATAGAGAGCCATAGCAAGATAGAGAGAGAGAGAGAGAGAGAGAGAGAGAGAGAGAGAGAGAGAGAGAGAGAGAGAGAGAGAGAGAGGCTACAACACCCCCCCCCCCCCGAGGATAAATCTGATCGAAAAAATAATGAATGAATGAATGAAAGTTACTAGGCATGCATAATCAAAGAGAGACGTGTTTTGTGTTTTGTGTTTTTTTTCTTTTTCTTTTTCTTTTTTTTGCCACAGCTCTTAAAAGGCTGTACAAGATGCCAGTGTTGTCTTTTGCCCGAGTGATCCATAGGACAATGTTTAGATAAAACTGACCAGAATAATCTGCTTCACAGGGCTGAAATCGGACACTGCAGCTTTTGTCTTCATGTCCTCTAAGATGTCATCTTTTTTCAGCAGCTTGTAGGGGTTCTCCCCTGTGACGTCCTCATCGGCAATGCAATGAAAATGCTTCTGAGTAGCAGAAGTCAGGACCATGGGCATGATGTCCTCTGGGTGACCTTGCAGAAAGTACAGCAATAATCTTTAAAATGTTTGACGAGTGTTATGTCAGACTAATTATCGCTAGTTTGTTTATTTTCTTGGTTGCAGTGCTGGGATAAAAAAGTCAAGAGTCCGAATAACGATACCAGTACTACAACATTGTGGAAAGCCTACTTTTCTGATCAATCATAGTGCTGCTATTGCAATGACTGCAGGTGGAAAAGAAATATTAGTGTGTGTTCTGTAATAGGAGTTTCTCTTCTACTGTGGAAATGTCAGATTTAAGATATTAAACAGTGAGTGAAAATGTTTACGTCACGAGTTTTTCATAATGGATAATCTGTCTAGAAGAATGCTTAGCCCAGAACTATCTACACTACAGCAAACATGCATCATGACCGTTTTGTATCATGGCTGCCTGTGGCCGCACTCTTCAAAGCCTCTCCACAAGCTTGCAGAAAGGAGTCATGGAATGTTGGAGTACATCTTAAACACAGTAAACCCACTTCCCAGATGGGTGTGTCGACCTTCCAAATCAAGTCATTCAGACTTCACCCCAAATTTATACCTGTCATCTAATATGGTCAAGTGCCAGCGATTGCGGTTGCAGCCAAATTAAAAAAAAATCTGACAGATTAAGAGTGTTTTGGATTGTCATAGAACCCAGAAGTGTGCAACTTGATCTGCGTGTATTAGATTTGGACCATTCTCATTTCTTAGACCTCTTTCATCTTGAGTAATGCTACTAATGGAATGATTTTTTTTTGTTCTTTTGACTTCAAGATGGTGCAGCGAGAGTGGCTGCCTTTCCAGCAGCTCCTGTACTTTGTTTTTCGACTTCTTTGTTACCTTTCATACTTAGCTGCTGGGAAATGTAAATTTCTCCACTGCAAGACTAATAAAGGTAAATCCAATCCCCTCAAATTTTGCTGAATTTAGTCCGACAACTTTACCACAGATCATGAAAATGTTGGGTCTGTTTTTGAGTTTTGAAATAATGTCACTAGGATGGCCCACTCCATGGTGTCAGTCAACTTGTTCGAACATGTTTATTTTGCCCAATTCAAGGACTCATAGAGAAAGGGGGCTGAGGCTCATTTCACCTCTTTGTTAGCCCTAAAAACGTTATTTTCAATTTAATGAAGGTGCAAGGCACAACAATTGACACTAAATGGAGAGTTGGTGATTTGTATTTGACTAAAAGCACGTTGTAAATGAGATTGACACTAGCTCTACAGGTGAGAGTGGAGCAAGCCCAAGGCTATGCAACAAAATTCCACAGACTACATCAAAGGAGTTTTTAACATTGTTACATTGTCCTCTAAAAAAACCTCTATTTCAGAGTTGGGCAGCTCTTGTCAAATTAATGTATTGCATCAACATAAAAGGACATTTTGGACATTTCTATGCTCAGAATTTTGTGGATACGGAAGGATATTGCTCCCTACATGCACACAATTGCTTAAATTGTGTGCTAAATACAATATAGATACCAGTTGTACGCTTTGACAATAAAAAAAGAATACTTGTAAATATTGAAACATGACGTAAACATTGGGCGGCCGGGTGTTGGACTGGTTAGCATGTCGGTTCACTGTACAGTATTGCATGTGATTATGCTACACCCACCTGGACCATTTTCTGCACTGCTGTTTGAGCTCGGATGTGATGGCATTCTTGCTCATGTGATAGCTCCGCAGATGGAGAGGGCGAATCAATTCCAACTTTGTAAACAAAAACAACAGGGGAAAACTTGACAGAAGCTCTACAAAAATCAAAAAAGTAATTGATTTGTATTACAGTAGTATTAATCTATTTAGTTTTGCATTCTCACGAATTCAGTGCCGGCGAGATAGTAAGTGGCGCAGTGCCGTAATTTAGTTATAGTGTACTTTAATGAAAAAGTAAAAATAAAAATACAAACGCCGATAGTAGCAAAGTGGTCTACCTTAATAAAATAGATGCAGTGGAGATGTCACACCAACTTCCATAAACACACAAGATACAGAAACATTTAAGTAATGTTGAATAAGCAGCGAACGAACAATAATTATAGTTTGTCCGGCTGAGCAAGTATTTAACATGTGGCTATTTGATAGCAACAATACTCACGTTAAAGTAAATTTATTTAGCAGCAATATAAGAAGATTTTTTAAATTCTTACCCCTTTTCACACTTTCGCCTTTTGCTTTGAAATCGAACTGTTTGGTTGCTATGACAACGAAAGGGCGTTTCCAAATTGACGGACGGCATCAAGAGACAATCAGCGTCTTTTACCGAAAAAGAGGAACGCAACGTCTTTCTGAGCATAATCTGAAACCGTCGCAGGTCCACGGGCTGTCTGGCTGCCATCATACAAGTAAGTACAGTACAGTAATATTAATATTGAGAGGAAAAATCAGGATAATATTTTTTAAATATTTTTTTCTCTTCAGAGTGCGCAATGGAAAAAAATATAGAGATATGTAACTACAGTAATTTAAAAACTAGAAACGCACAGCTTCGTGATATTTCACGATACTGTACACAGTACAGTCATACTTCATATCTTTTCTGTTATGCAGGAGCCCGCTGACTTGGATGACGTACACGAGCGAGACCACCACTCTGCCTGGGCTGATCATCAGGATCATTCAATGGAAGTGGACAATGTGGAGTGTCTCCGAAGGAAAATAAAATATTACTTCATGAACCCCTGTGAGAAGTACCATGCTCGTGGAAGGAAACCATGGAAACTTATTCTGCAGATCATAAAAATTGCCATTATCACGGTCCAAGTATGTATGATGTGATATCCGCATGGGGATCAGCATGATTTATATATACATAAATCATTTTTCCCCTCTTAGTTGGTGTCCTTCGGGCTGAGCAACCAGATGGTTGTAACTTTTAAAGAAGAAAACCTGATGACATTTCAGCACCTATTCCTGAAGGATTATATTGACGGGACCACTGAAACATACGCCATTTACAGACAAGAAGATGTTTATGATCACATAAAACATGTACTCAAACAGGCAAGTCAATGTTAACCTTTTTAATCCCCTTTGTGAATCATTTAATTGAATGGAATCTAAGTCTTCTTTCTTTTCTTCCATGCACTTCTTTGAGAGATTATTGCAGCTCATTTTGTGTGAATGTAAATCATTCACGGACCTCCATTATACTGCTTGCTTATGTGGTTAAAGTTATATGTTTGTGAACTTTGGACACACTAATTCATACGGTATTCCAGCATTGCTTTAGTGCCACTGGTTTCAGGTTGTAACACGACATTAAAATGTTCTTTCCAGTACGGACGTCTGCACAACACCACCGTCGGAAACCATGAATATGAAAAAAATGGTTCTGTCTACACACCCTTGTCACTGTGTCAGGAGTTTTATAGGAATGGCACCATTTACCCTGGCAATGACACTTTCGAAATTGATGCTCATGTGGAAAGTGGTAGGGGTGGATTGTTTTCAGTTTACATGCTATTTTACAGTAAATGCAAACGATTCCACGTAACACACCAAAAGCTATTGTGATTTATGGCTTGTGTCACACAGATTGCATTGACATCTTTCCAATGACTCAGTCGTCATCACAAGACATGCTCCCGCATTTCGAGTTGCACTTTAAAAGGTATGTCAGGCTTCACATTGCACTGATGCAACGTGTGCCTGCAGGGTGCAACAGTGAGAAATCTGTCATGTAACCGTGCATGCTTTGTTTTCCAGATTGCTCTCCATCAAGATTTCTTTTGTTCTCAAAGCCATCAATTTACAGACAGTCCGACACAGAGAGCTGCCAGACTGTTACGACTTCAACATCCTTGTGCGACATATGAGAATTTCTCCTATTTGCACACTTTAGTATTAGTTTTAAGACCTGTTGAATGAACCTACATTTAACACACCCATCCGTAATGTTGACCTTCCTGCTATAATGAGCCATAACGCACAGTATGAGTTGAACTTTCTATTTTGACAGATAGACCTCTTTTTTTCAGTCGATACTGTTACATAAGTGTAGCTCCAAGAGCATTATCTAATAAGTGTGTTAATTTAGATCAAACATAAAATACATTTATAAACACATATTGATGTTAGCCACACCTAAAACGATGCAAGTATGTTTTGGGAAATACTGTAATCCTTATCTTTTTCAAAAGTAAAAAGCTTTATGGTAGTATTTTTGATACAGCTCGCTTCTTCAATTGTGCAGAAAGTGATGTCAAATCCAGGTCCAGATATTAAAAACCCTTTAACGGTTTGTCTTTAGCTTTGACTCAACTGACAGGTAAACGAGTTTGTTTACTGTGGCAGGGTTTTTAATTTCTGAACCGGTGTCCAGGTACCTAATGTTGGAGCTACTGAATGTGTAAAATGAGCATTTCTATTTCACAGATCATTTTCAACAATGGGGTGCACAGCGGCAGGATAAAGGTTGACCTTGAAAACGATGTGGAGATCAAGGAATGCAGAGACTGGAAAGTAACTGGAGCTTGTATGTTTGCTGATCTGAATTATATTGGTGCTTACTTTCCGGATTAGAGTGGTAATATTATTTATTTATTGCTGTCAGCCGCCAAAAGCATATACCTGACCCTGGTGTTTGACTACCTCATCATCATAACATGCATGATTTCCTTCATTCTTTGCCTGCGCTCAGTGTTCACTGGGATACAACTTCAGTTTGTAAGTTCACATTATTGATGACTTGAAGCAAATTTCACTTTCGGTGATGTGTGATTTTTATTTTGCTCTAGGAGTACACACTCTTCTGCAAGAACCAGAGTGGTAAAGACATCCCGTGGTCTGACAGACTGGAGTTCATTAATGGCTGGTACATCCTGATCATTGCCAGTGATTTGTTAACCATCACTGGCTCCGTTCTCAAGATTGACATTCAAACAAAAGTAATAGTCATGCAATAATTTGATCCACCCGTGCATTGCCCCTTTTTTTCATAAACCTTTATTTAATTTTCGTTGTATGTAGGTCCTGACTACCTACGATGTGTGCAGTATCTTCCTTGGTATTGGCACTATGTTTGTTTGGATCGGGGTCATCCGTTACATGGGATACTTTCGCAAGTATAATGTGAGTAAATGTCAATGATTTTTTTTAAGATGCTGTCAGAGATGTTCGATCAGACACTGTGGACAGAGACTCGAACCCTGAAAGATTGTCTTCTTACTGCCGGCAGGAGACGTAGCCATTCATGACAGACGTCTGAATTCTGCAGCCTTCTGCCAAGCTATTTATTGAGAATACATGCAAATCAAAGTGATGCATTAATAAAACACAGTTTTCTTGATGAGAATACCAGACCTCTTGGGTTTTAAGCACGAACAGCTGTAAGCAATAAAACATTCTGTTTTCCATGAACTGATAAATTTGTAACCTGGCTAATGAGCACTTCCTGCGAAGGAGTTTGAAGTCCTAAATTACTTCTGTGATAAGGAGTTTCCCAAGTTTTTAATTCTGTGCAAGGCCAGATCTCCTACCTCCTACCTGACAGTTTAACTTGCTGTGTCTGTTGACCTGATTGACCCCAGGTTGCCTGCGCTTCAATTGTGTATTCGAGTCACACATGTTGACTAAGCATACAACAGGATGAAACTTTTAAATATGATCACTTCTTATTCTCTATCACATGCAAAAGACGCATTTTATTTGTTTTGTGGAGCCTGAAAGAGATCATCCTGTGCCCAAGATTCCCAAAAGAAATCACACACTATTCAATGAGCTCACATTTTAGGAATGAGACTCAGAATCATAATTGCTGGAGTAAAATTTCTATAGCACAGAAGTATCATATGTGCCCTTTTCTCCTCACAGATCCTTATCCTAACACTCCGGGCAGCTTTCCCAAATGTTATCCGTTTCATCTGCTGTGCTGGAATCATCTACCTGAGTTATTGCTTCTGTGGATGGATCGTCCTTGGCCCATATCATGAAAAGGTAAAACCGCTGATTTCGATAACATTGAATTCAGACAACCAAAGTTCACCTTTTGCTGGGTGCCAATATTCACGAAAGGCACATTTAAAGTAATAACATTTCTCCCCCTTTGCCCCCCCCCCCCCCCTCAAAAAAAGTTCAGGACCTTGAACACAGTCTCCGAGTGTCTATTTTCCCTGATCAATGGAGATGACATGTTTCCCACTTTTAAAAACATGAGGCAGAAGAGCAACCTGATTTGGATATTCAGCAGAGTCTACCTCTATAGTTTTGTCTCACTTTTTATCTACATGATCCTCAGCCTGTTCATCACCATCATCACAGACACCTATGACACCGTAAAGGTAACACAATATTTCCGGTTAGCATTAACTGCCTCAATTTTGACCCCTTGAAGATATCACATGACTGATTTGCAGCAACAGCAGCAGACTGGGAGACCTACGTCAGAACTCCAGCAATTCCTTTCAGTGTGTGAAGACCCACCAAACTCTGGAGTATACAGGCTCGACAAGAATAGTTGTTTTTTGCAAAGCTGCATAAATAAGTAGGTAAAAACCACTTGCGGTTTTGTGATCTACCTACTGTACTATGATGTGTGTCCTTTGTCTTGGTATACAGTATATCAACAATCCTATTGAAGATAGACTGGAAACCCGTTGATTGGTCCCTGCACCCCAGCTGAAATGCAATTCTCTTATTTTACCACTAGTCACCACTAAATCCATACCGGTCTTCATTTTAGATGCAGAGATCGACATGAGAGGTTGACATCGGAGGAATAGCTTCATCCACATGAGTGAAGCTTCAGTGACGGATTGCACCTTTTGGGGCGGGGGTTTAAATCTGATAATCACTGGGTGAAAACAACCATTTTTAAAGTATAAATGCATTTGTTTTGTTTACACAAAGAATGAAACTGCACAGATAACTTAAGAAATGCTGTACAAAAAAGAATGACCACTGGTGAGCACGCACACCTCACAGTGCAGAGGTGAAGGGTTTGATTCCATTCTTACTGTGTGGTCTCGCCATACCCGTATGGGGTTTCTTCAGCTAATGCGGTTTCCTCCCACATCCCAAAATCATGCATGGAAGGTTAATGGAACACTGTAAATTGTCCCAAGGCATGACCATGAACACGAATAGTTGTTCGTTTCTGCATGCCCTGCGATTGGCTGGCAACCAATTCAGTGTGTCTTCCGCCTAGTGCTAGAAGACAGCTGGGATAGGCTGTATCATGCTCGATACCCTTGTGATGATAAAACGTGTAGAAAATGGGTGGATCTACAGTGAAGATTTGTGTGAATAGTAAAATGTTTCAGTGTGTGTGTGCATGCATGCATGTGTTTTTGTACGGCTAAACTTGTGAGGACAATCAGGATCTGTGTGTGTGTGTGTGTGTGTGTGTGTGTGTGTGTGTGTGTGTGTGTGTGTGTGTGTGTACAAGGAAAAATAATCCACCTTCAATTCAGAGATCTGTTTCTGACGTTTCACTTTGAATTAAAGTTTTGCACAGGAATCACAAGTGAATACCGTACATGAGATTAAAAAGTTTTAATTTTTTTTCTGGCGTGTGTTTTGAGACCTCATCAGTATAAAATTCAAAGCATTTTTTCACCAGTTAGTTCAAGTCCCTTCAAAGGTGTGACCTTAAATAATAAAAATAGTCATGGCACTAAAATGTGACATTCAAGTTTAAAATACTTCAGAAAAAATATTGTTTTATGACTGGTTAAAAAACATTTGTTCCAGAAACACTCCAGTCCAGGGACGAAACAGCACATGTTCCTGCAAGCATTTTGCAATGATTTGACACTGGGGAAACAGAGAAAGTCACCTCACTGATCTGCAAGTAAAATATGGCCCAACAAAGGACATTTGGTTAGATTAATCCAAAAGCAAATGCAACGGCTATACCAATCCAAAAGCATCTCCAAAACATTTCCATAATCCAGGTCATATAATGGCAGTCAAATTAAGAATTCCCTTCTTGTTTTCATATTGGCCTTTTCACTCCTTGTCATAAATAAACACTCCCATAAGATGCTGCATTCAGAAAATCCGATGCTTAGCCAGAGACAACAATGCTTCATATGGAAGAATTGTATTGGTGAAATTTGACACTCCCTAAAATGTTTCCCATACAACTGCAGATGATGAATACTTTATATTTTCTGTTCGGTTTTGGATGATTGCGAGATTAAGAAAATAAAATACAAAATTCCATTCGGAATGCAACATGCAAAGAAGAAAATTGGAATTCAGTATATCAGTCTGGTTTAGACTGGGTGACGTCAGATGGTGGCACGACCCGCTGTTCCTCCATCCTGTTTGACTGCGAACGCAAGATGAGACTGAAAAAATCTTCATCTGGTACAGTTGGTCCTCGTGTAGTTGAGGGTGGAGCAGCACACCTCTGGTCATTCAATCGGGAGCCCTGAAATAGTGACGCAGAGCTGTTACTAAATCTGATTCTGGTAAAGTACATGTAAAAATAAGTCTCCACACACTGTTCAAATGCATATATCACAGTTACAACTTAAAAAAAAAACCCAATCACACCCAAACCAGTTTAAATGGGAGTCATTGCAGACCTGACACCGTTAAAACTTTCACTACCTCCAATTAAATTTCAGCTATTTTAATAGGACAGTTTATTTATTTGTTTGCAAATTTTTAAAATGGGCGGCCCCATAGTCGACTGGTTAACATGTCAACTTCACATTGCAGAGGTTGTGAGTTCAAATTCCGCTCCGGCCTCTGTGTGGAGTTTGCATGTTCTTTTCATGCCCGTGTGGGTTTTCTCCAGGTCCTCTGGTTTCCTCCCACATTCTAAAAACATGCATGGCAGGCTGATTGAACACTCGAAATTGTCCCTAGGTGAGTGTGAATGGTTGTTTGTCTCAGTGTGCCCTGCGATTGGCTGGCAACCGGTTCAGGGTGTCCTCCACTTAGTGCAAGACAGCTGGGATAGGCTGAATCACACTCGATACCCTCGTGAGGAAAACGTGGTCCGGAAGATGAATGAATGATTTTTTTTTTGTGTTTTAGCAGAAGTCTCAAGGTTTTGTGTCAACATTGTGGCTGATATTTTGAACGGTTATGTCCGGTGACAATGCAACACTGCTCCTCTCCAAAAGCAAGACATATTTACACTGAAGTGTGATGATGGAACATCATGGTTTGGGACTATTTTATTTTACTTTAGCTGGCCCTGTGCTGCGGGTTATTATGAACAGTTAAAATAGAGCACTGAACTTTGGAGCTTGGGGTGAGTCAGAAGCACATTAAATCTTTTCAAGTTCGTGCTGACACCCATTCAATGTTTTTAATGTAATTGCATGATCACAGTCATATCACAGGTATAAGAGAGTATACACTTGTGCCAACATGCTATTTCAGTTGTTTCTTTTTGTTCCCCAGCTTAAAAGAAAAAACACATTTTGATTGAACGCACAGGTTAAAGAACACAGTAATGGTGGAAATATTTAATGTTTATTTATTTTTTAAAAATCACTCCAACCTTGCATGTTTCATTTTTATTTTTTATGGTTGCCCCAAATTAAATACCACTAATTTTCTGGATAAATGTTGCTTGACTGATAACTATTAGTTGAATAAATCCTGGCAGGTGTCCTGCTCACCTGGCACTTGACAAGCATGTCAAAGAAGACATCATCTCCCTCCAGCTGGTTATTGCTGGTCTCGTTGCAGCTGAATTGGGAGGGTTTGTGAGCTGGATCTGCATTGGAAATGGGGGCTGGAAGCCGCAAGCAGGAAAACCATTGGAGGCAGATAGGAAAGTGAACACTTATGATGAGTTTTAATATCATTGCAAACTTCCCCATTGTGAGACTATTAAATATGTTCTTTATGCTATTTTCTCATCTCTCCTCACCTTGTGAAGGGTCTTGGTTTTCGCTGGAGGTGGAGGGTGTACTGGGCCGGCTGCAGGTGCTGAGTCTCAAGCCAGGAAAATGGCTCAGGCTGACTCGTTGGTCGTTCAGACGCCGGGCCTGGGAGCTGGCCAGCAGCTCCAGGAAATGAGTGGGATCCTGCAACGGTGCTTCGCAATCCAGTATACCTGAAGCTAGAAATGGAATCAGCAACAGTATGCCACAATAAATGCTAAACTTTGCAACACAGTCAAGGTCCAAAGGCAGTGCAGATGCTCACACTTAAAAATAATTGTCATTATTGAAACTAAAACAAAACAACTCATCCATATTTTGATGCTGTTGCAGTTTTTTCAGTCACAGGTGTATTAATAATCCCCAATGGATGGTGAAAAAGGGCCATATTACCAGCCGAGGTTGACTGGCGTGTTTCTCAAAAGAGATGTAGAGGTGAAGAGGGGATTACAGTAAAGTCTCGTTATATCGATATCGGATATATCGATAGTCCCGGTTATAATCAATACTATTTCTATGCACGCACGGAGAAAATTACATGCAAACAGGGTCGGATATATCGATAGTCCCGGTTATATCGATATTTTTTCGGACTCCCTTGAATATCGATATAACGAGACTTTACTGTATATCAATTCACAACATTTGAGGACATACTTCTGTATTCACACCATACCATGCCAGGTTGACAGACCATAGCTGTCATTGCTCAAGTGAAGAATACAGTCATTTGAGTTTAGTCTGGTGTGAAAACAGATCTTGAGACACAGGGGCACACACTTACATTTCCTTTCAGCTATAGGTGGGGTGGATGAGGGAGAGGAACTGGCATTCTGATGGCTCGAGTCATCTATAAGAGAGCACCTTTGGTCATCCATTCGGTTTCCCTGGAAACGAGAGAGTAGGTCGAAAAAGCCATCCTCCCCAATTGTGTCATGTGATGTTGGCTGCAGGAAACGAAACAAAAAGCATATGACTAAAACAGACTTGCATGTCCATACTTGTAGTTTAGGTTTTGACAGCATGCATGATATGTTGTAGTATGTACAAGGTGTGTGAGAAAAGTTTCAGGGCTGGTGATTAAGTATTTGGGATGTTGCTCCAGCTCACAACACTGTCGATCTCTTTGTAGATATCATGGTTGATACTGTGCCTAACATTTAAAATGAAACTATAAATGTGTTATTTGTTTTTAAGAAACAGTAATACCTCCGCTGACGAACGCTTCCGCTCACGAACCTTTCGCCTCACGAACATTAAAATCACAAGCATAGTCTCGGCTGACGAACTAGTTTTCGGCAGACGAACCAAACCACACGGTTAAACAGACTTGTTTTGGTCACCCCTTTTCTTTGAGTGCGGACGTGGTTTGTTATCGAGTGTACTTTTGCTATTATGGGACCGAAAAAGACCCCACAACAGGCTAGTGTTAGGCCGAACAAGACACTAAAGAAAATTATGGTCGAGCAGAAGAAGGGGATCATGGAAAAACATTCACGAGGTGTGTGACTTATTGTCCCAGTACCAGTACGCTAAGTCTACCATTGCTATTATCCTGAAGAACAAGGAAGCTATTAAGGGTGCGTGTGTGGCTAAGGGTGTTTCTTTGCTGTCTAAGCAACGGTCTCAGGCAATACAAGAGGTTGAATAACTTCTGTTCGTTTGGGTTCATGAGAAGCAGCTAGCAGGGGACAGTGTGAGTGAGGGTATTATTGCAGAGAAAGCCCGGCAACATCACTCGGATATCATCAAGAGGCAACCTGGAAGTTCGTCATTCATTGACAACTACCATCACAAAGGTAAATAAAACAACTTTATTATAGAGTACAGATTATTTAATTACAATACAATATAACATTTGTTAAACATAAAATAAGGAATGTAATAATTTTTGTGTAATTTTAAGTCTTATTTAGTAGAAAATTATGTTTTATAGGGACCTGGGAATGGATTATTCTCATTGTAATTGTTTCTTATGGGCAATAAATGTTCGGCAGGCGAACTTTTCGCCTTACACACACTTTCTGGGAACCAATTATGTTTGTGAGCTGAGGTATCACTGTATGTCCTTTGTGTCTTGCTGGTGTAGTGGTACACTCGCCGGACATGTGTGGAGTCGGTTCCCACTCAGTGACGGTATAAATGTGGGAGTGTATGGTTGCTCGCATCTATATGTGCGCTGTGACTGACTGGCGACCAATTCAGGGGTTGAAGTGGTCACCGAGGTAACCAGAGAAAGGCGCCAGCAATTCCTGTGACTCTCTTCAGGATAAGCGTAATTGAAAATGCATGGATGGATCCATTCTTTGTGATACCAGTTCTGGAACTTTTCTCACACAGCTATTAATTTCTATGCAACATCTCAAAAAACAATATGTGGTTGCATTTGTCATGAGAGTGTATGAGCAAGCATTCAAAAAGTACCTTAGGAAACACTGATGGGTCCAAATCAGGAACAGAGTGGTCCAATATGTTTTCATGTTGGTGTTTAGGAGATGTGTTGTTTTTGTGCTTCTTGCTCTTTAGTCGGTGAAAGAGGAAGAGCTTACTGGAAGCCTTGATTGTGTTATGTTTTGAAGACCTTGAGAGTTTATCTTCCTCCCAGCTCTGGAAATTGCGATGAGATATACAGGAGAAACATGAAAATCGAGATTTTTACGTGTTCCAGAAATCTACTGATGTCTATGTGCTTGACAGACTGATACAAAAAATGTTACACAAACCGTATGCAACGATGCATCCTCAGTTTGATTAGGACCTTGCCTCTTTGACGGTGATGTCATCCCTGAAACAAAAATTTGGTGACGTGTTAGACTAGAATTGTTTGTCAAATATCAATTACAATGATACCTTGGCTTACGAACTTAATCGGTTCCCAGACAGAGTGTGTAAGGCGAAAAGTGTGTATCCCAAAAAATAATTTCCCATAGGAAACCATTAAAATGAGAATAATCCATTCCCAGGTACCCATAAAACATAATTTTCAACTTTCTAATTTTCTAAGCCTTAAAACTACACAAAATATACCTTATTTTATCTCATCTCATTTTCTGTACCGCTTATTCCTCATTAGGGTCGCGGGGGGTGCTGGAGCCTATCTCAGCTGTCTTCGGGCACGAGGCGGGGGACACCCTGAATTGGTTGACAGCCAATCGCAGGGCACACAAAGACATACAACAGTCACTCTCACACTCACACCTAGGGACAATTTGGAGTGGTCATGCATGTTTTTGGAGTGTGGGAGGAAACCGGAGGACCCGGAGAAAATCCACGCGGGTCCAGGGAGAACATGCAAACTCCAGGGACTCCAGGGACGCGAACCGGCGACCTCTGCACTGTGAAGCCGATGTGCTAACCACTCGACTACCGGGCCGCCCATTACCTTATTTTATGTATAATAAATATGCTACGGTATTATAATTAAAGAAATAAACTGTACATTATAATAAAGTCATGTTATTTACCTTTGTAATCGTCGTTGATAGCTCGATGGAATGCAGTGGCCGGTTTCCTTGATGAGGAACGTAACCTTCTTCTTTCACCATCTTGAGGAATGATTCCCTTCAGGTGCTTTCTCTGTGATAATTGTATCTAGTTCCTCATCAATTGTGTTCTGTTTAGCTGGGTGTATATCTTTTTGCATCAAGTGTACAGATGGCTTGTGTACACTCTGCCTTTGAACTATCAAAGTTGAAACTCTCTCACTGTCGTCTACCTGTCTCTTTAATGTTTAAATCACTCCCCGTCACTGCTGCGTTCTTGACCAATTACGTGGCTTTAACCAAAGACTGGGAGTGGGGAATAGAGGACAAAAACAGTCGGCTGCCATTTTGTTGTTATAAGAACGGGCTTGTTCGCAAACAACACATCACTCAACGAGGCAGCTCCGTGTACGAAAAAAGTTCATATGCCAAGGTTAAGTTCGTATGCCATAGTAAACTATTCATAAATGTAACGTTTGTAAACTGAAAAGTTTGTCAGCCAAAAGGTATCACTGCATTTAAAACCTCTTTTAGTTATTGAAAACACTGTTGGCAGATGGTACTGAAACTGATCAATACATGTTACCTGACATGTTTAGATAACTCTGGTGGTTTACTGACAAATCAGTGTTGTTAGTTTTGCTGAAGATGCTGGAATAGATGTTGGACTTAAGACCCACAACAAGCCGGAGGTCTGACAAATTCATCCGTGCAGTCGCCTCTCCACTTTTGTCTCCAGTCTAAAGAAATAACAATTATATAATATGTAATACATCTTTATTATATGGCACTTTCACAACAGTTGCAACTGTAAACAAAGCACTTGACAAAACAGTTAACATAAACTAAAAAGACAGGCAGTCATGCCATCTTAACCACTTCTTCTGCATACACTTTGTTGTTTGAAGCAGTTATAGAGGAGATAATCAAAGTGTCCTTTCACCAGTGTATCAAAGATGTCATGCTGAAAATGAAGAAACGCATCAAGACATCCAGTGCCTGATTTATGCAGGAACGAATTGCATGGAGGCAGAGTATGCTGCCATAATTAAGGCCGTGGTGCCATTCTCCACCAGTCTACATGTGTTTTGTGGACTTGGGGTAGGTATTAGACTACATCTCTTGAGGGGTTCTGGGGGTACAGTATGGGTAATTCGGGCGCATGGGGTGTCATTGGTAGCATCGTCCAGGCGCACCCCAGGCTCGTGTCGAGTGGCAGTCTGCGCGGCGGGGGCACCGCTCCCCGTGTCGCTAACCTTGACAAACCGGGGGGCTGCGGCGCTACGGTATCAATGCGTCTCGATGGGATTCTGACGTAGAGGCGTTCAGTCATAAACACGCCTCACACCCTTGGCTCCTCAGCCAAGCACACACACCATACTTGGCAATAAAGATGATTCTGATTCTGATAATCATCATGCCAGTATTCCCAAGAACCTTTTGCTGTAATGTGGTCCATATTAAACGAAATAAACGATGTATTATGAGAGTGTCCATACCAAAACAGGAAAATCTAGCTATTTATACTGTCATTCTGAAGTGCTCTTCTCTCTTTCACCGCCAGATGGAGATGTTAGTACTTCACAAGACTAAGGGGAAGGACAGAGTAAACAATAATCACTCACTTCTTTAGCAATTTCCAGATGTTTTTCAGCAAAGTGCATAGCTTGTTCGTGATTCCCTAGGGCGGTATGGGCATTTCCTAGACTCCAGTATGCCCTTCCCTCACCAATCCTGAAGGAGTACATAGAGGAAGGCTGCTTGAAATGCAATTACATATGACAGGCATTCACTGTTAGTCCCAGTGAAGGAAATACACTAAATTCATACTCAGCTTTTGCTGTCGCTTGATCTTAAAAACGTTTGATGCCGATAATAACATCAACGTTAATTTGTATATGAATTAACATGTCATGACTCTCAAAAATATCCAAGTGTACAGTTAATTGTTCGGCTTTATGAACAGCATTGCATTGTTCAACAAAGAGGAGCCTACAATAAGCAATTAACTGAGATTACTTGCTCACAACTAAAGACCAGTCGTTCACTTTAATTTTTCCATAAGCCAGAGTAGTTGGACAAAGGAATGCTGTGTATGGCCTGCCGGCTGTACCTGTCGTTCAGGTCCTGAGCAATTACCAGATGTTTGAGGTGATAATCGATGGCTCTCTCATAGTCCTGAAGGAGTGTGTAGGTGTTGCCCAGACTGTAACAAGCTTGGGCCTCCACGGCCTTGTCCTTCAAAAGCCTGGCCAGCTGCAGTGTCCTCCTTAGCGCAACCAAGAGTGTGAGACCAGGTCAAAGAAAGACTCATGTGCATGGATATAGTAGCTATCCTATTTTTTCTATTAGTTTGAAGCCTTTATTATTTTCTGAGGTCTTTTTTAAGGAATTATTTTATTATGTTTTCTATTTTAATGCATAAACTGTACATAGACCACTCACAAGGCTAATCTCATTTTCTTTAACTAGCCTGTAACAAATAGCCTGAACAACTATATTGTTTTTGATTGATTTCCAGGTGTTAATTGTATTAATTGAGCTATACAAAGAGTAAATGTGAATTGGATAAGAACATGACTGGGCCAATTATTCTAAAGATTAGATTCAAAAAAAAAAAAAAAATCTATAATAGTAAGGGCTCAACTTACTTATAATGACCGGCTGCCACTTCAAATTGGCTAAGGAATATATGAGCATTGCCAAGGTTACAGTGTGCTCTCCTTTCAGCAGACTTGTCCCCAAACTCTTTGGCAATAAGAAGGCGCTACCAAAAATAACATGTAGAAGGGTTAAGAGTAAACTTGACAACATTTGTTTCACTTGCACACATTCCAAAGTGGTCAGGAAAAGCAAAGGAATCATTATTCCTTACCAGACAATGACAAACTAATTTGGCATGATGGATGGATGTGTACTTTTGATTTTCACCTCTGTCCAACTCACCTTTTCGTGTGCTGCTACAGCAGTTTCAAAGTCCCCCAGCAGGTAATAAGTATTACCAAGGTTCCCATAGGTGCGACCCTGGGCTGCATGATCCCCTAACTCCTTCACCAAGCATAGGTTTGCCCTAAAATTACAGTTACAGTTACATATGTTATCTTTCATATTTTATGTTTAAAATATTTTTGAAATGCTAATAAGAAAAATCAGGCAATGTTGACAATGTAAACAATTGTTATGATAGCAATGAGAATCCTAAGAGTATTTTTTTCATTAATGGGCCCTTTTCCATTGACTTTGGCACTGTTGTGGCATAAGATCCTCATGATTAAAGAACCCGCTAACTTCATGGTTCAACATGGTCCCCCTGGAAATAAAATTTACCCACTTAGCGACCTCACAGCTGCCCAGCAAGCACTGAGCGCGACTGAATATAATGTGAATGGAGGCCTTCTTAAACTGGTTGTCAACACTATGCTTGCATTTTCAAAATACTTTTAATGAAATGGAAAGTACAATTATCTTTTTTTTTTAATAAGCACTGGTAAATGCACATACTGGCGGCACACACCTTACAGCAGCTATGGGGGTAGGAGGTGTGTGAGGTCAATGTGTGGCATGCGTACAGGAGCCGTGTTGCAAGTTTTAGTGTATGAAATGTGTCAGATCACAGCACAATTACGACCAGTGTCACAACAATGGGATCATCACATGTCTGAATTGCAATGTCTCCAGCTCCTCAATTATTGGAAATTGTTTTGACACTGCCATACTAACGAGCATCTAAATTGTGCATTCGTATACGACAATCGTGCACCGAATAGATCTTAAATCCGGGAACATCTCTGCGGAAATCTTCAAGCTCCTTCATGGTGACGTATCAAAACGTGTGATTTCAAATGAAACAATTATCATCCATGTTTGTATGAGTATAAAGGCAGGAAGAACTATTAAAGGCTCTTTGTGTGCAGATCAAATACTGTTGTTTGTCATGAAAGAAAAATTACAATTGACAAAAATTGGGATTGACAAATCAGATTTTTTTTTGGTTCATGGATCGGTAAGAAAATTGCAATATTATAGAATAACAGAATGTACTGGTAAAAAAAAGTAAATATGTGATTATCTTGCAGGATTATACTGTAATTTCAATTCAGACACTCAGTAACTAGTCACTGGAATGGAATATGTTAACTAACCCTCCCAATCCTGGAAAATTGTGATTGGTGCATCCCTAACTAGTAGTTCGTTTAGAAGGTCAGACGACAGACAATTTGTAACAAATCACAAATAGGTAAGAGGGAGTTTAGTCAGCATTTGTGTGAAATTCATACCGGAGAGACTGTGACCGTTCACTTTTACACCACATGGTTACTACATGCTTTTCTTCATGAAAAGAAAAAATATATATAATCAAAGTTATGGAATCAACTCACTCATAGTATTGTGAAGCTTTCCTCAATGCGATCCTGGCTTCCTCTGGAAACTCTCCTGGCTCCGTCCCCGACCAACAGATGCTTTTGCCTTTGGCGTGGTAAACGTTCCCAAAATTATACAGTGCTCGGGCCTGCCCAACCTACAGCGTGCACAACAGATTTTACTGATGGATGCCACAGTGAGCTGCTGTGTTGTAATAACATATATTACACTTAAAATAACCTGAAAGTAGACCTGCTTGCATGTACAATTTCAGTGGTGCTTGAATTCTAGAGTAAAAACAAGGTTTCCCGTAGCTGTAGCATCACTGAAAGGACTAATAAACATCTTTATAATTCTAAAAAAAGAAACCATCAGATGTAATTTTAATTGTATTGATGATTATTACCATTATTCATTTGTTTTGATCAATTTATTTTTATTTGGAAAGATCATTTGTAAAACACTAATAAGTCATATTTTCAATACATAGATTGAAGGACTAAAAGGGGGTTTTAATAAGTGTAGTTTTGTGTGCAGACCAAATACTGCACACTTCAAGAGTATGGCAGAAATAGGCATGATTTTCAAACAAATATGACTGAAAGTAATGATTCACTCTGGTGGATACGAAAATGGATTAAATCCAACCATATGAAATCCATGATGACATACTGTTTAGAACTGCCAAAATGATGCCTCATGCTCAGTGTGTCCATAAGTACTGTAAAATTCAGTAGGCGTGGAAGCATCTGGGATGGATAAACCCTCAGCGGATATGTGTATTATGGTCAGATGTGGAAATATTTTAAGTTGTTCCGAATTGACAGCATGCGGCAGAGAGAACCGAGTGGACACAAATGTACACATACTAGTGTACAGATAAATTCAAACAACTCTTCTAATGGGCCATTTAATTTTTAAAAGGGCATGAGGTGGTGATGTGTCATGTACTGCCTTACTTTTTATGTGTTGGTGACAGCTCGGGCGTTGCTCTGTCGAAGTTTCAGAAATGGGATGAATCTGATAGACCTATTTAATGCCATCCTTAAAAAGTTTCTCAAATAACCCATACATTAAAATAACCTTAATTATTCCCTCAACAGGAAAATTTGCATGCAAAATAAATACCAAGTTGTGATTTTTGCATATCATTTGAGCAGAACTTTGTCTGATGAGTGCCATAGATTGACAATGCTGAACACAGGCGGTTAAAATATGTTTTGATATGATGAAACACACCAATTGATTTGGCAATTTCTGTTACACATATTTCTGTATTGTGATATTGTTCACAGATTGTGAGGGCTTGATGGGTAACATTCATTAATTCATTCAAAATATTGCATTTCCTCACCGAAACATTGATAGGATGCATGAAATGCTCTGCTTTTATTCGTGGATGACAACATTGGCAGCACTTTCTTTACCAAGCCACAAATAACATGTCACTTGGTCTGCTCATAAAACATCAGACCTTAATAAAATAAGAACTTTGTCAGTTTTGATTAACGCATCTGCAGTGTGATGAAGTTATTTTCATAAAACACAATATTCAAGTCATTACTGGTGTAAATCTTCCAAATTGTGAGTACCCACCTTATCACACATAGCTCTGGTGATGTCTAAATGTCTTTGGCAACAAACCACAGCTTCGTTGTAGCGTCCTAAAAGCTTTAATGTGTTCCCAAGGTTACCACTGGCTTTGGCCTCACCAATATCATCGCCAATCGTCCTAAAAAGATAAACGACAACCCAATCATCAATAAAATGAAGCTCTGTCACATTATTGTCACTCAAAACCATGTTTGGTATAGTTTTAAATAGGCACCCCACCCTCATCTCAATCTGACTTATTGTCTTGTGAACAACCAATAATCATGATATTGAGCTATTAACTCATTCACTGCCATTGCCGAATTTATCTGGGAATTGAAAAGCATGACGTGGAGCACCATTCCCGAATGTGTTCGGGTTTTGGTTCTTCTTGCAGGGGCCTGCCGATAAAGCACTGGTCAGACCTCTTGCTGGTTTTTCCCTCCCACAAGGGGGCAGCTTGTGCCTTTTGTACAGCCTCCCCCATTTCAAGCTTAGATAACTCCAGACCCTTATAACTTGGGAATTAACTTTTTTTTCTGATGAAAAAAGATTGTCTAAGGTTTCTTACACTGCATTGAATGTTTATGTAGTCCTTAAACTCAATATTCTGTGGGTCCTGTAATTTGAGTAAAAATGACAAAAACCCTGGCACTGGAGTGGACACATTTTTGCACATCATCTGGCAGTGAATGAATTTATGTTGAATATACTGTAACGTCCTACCTTGTAAGTGTGAGATCATGTCGATGGTATTCCAAGGCTTTGTTATACTCCTGCAAGTGAAAATAAGCATTGCCAAGCTGACTGTAGATGGCGCTGAGGATTTGGAGGTCTTCAGTTCCAACCTGGATGGCTGACTCAAAGAAAGAAACACCAGCACGATAATTACCGGCCTTACAGAGCCTTTCACCTTCCAGCGCCAGGTCCAGACATGAGGACTCCATCCTGCAGGGAAGCAAGACAAATGTTTCAAGTTAGGATATTTAGGACACAATATTTTTGGGGGGTGTTTTGGAACCAACAAGATGGATTAATAAAACTTTTTCAAATACTGACTGAAATATTCTTCAATGCAAAACTAAGCATCAAGTTCCTTGACTATTGATCCCACAGCAATTAATATATTTTGAATAAAGGGACAATAACACAATTTCTAAATGATCGGAAATGCATCTCCAAAAGCAAACCGTCTAGAACAGAATAAATCATCACATCACATTAGCGTCATAAATTTGTGCAAAAGAGAAAAGGTAAACAATTTACAGATACATTTTGTTGTTGATGTTTTTTTTAATGCCGATGTCATGATGCCAAAAGAAATGTTAAATAATGTTGTGTTTTCTGGATTTTGGATGGGAGAAAGGTGCGCATTTCTCCCCATCCAAAACAGTAGAGTTGGGCGACCACTAATTGACTCTGAGAAGGTGATTGCAACCACCTGGCAATGGCCAATTGCAGCTGGGACCTGATTGGTCAGAAGCTCAGGTGAAGCACCTTTAAAACCAGACTGAGCCAGTCACTTTGAGGAGGAAGAAGAGGGAGAAAGGACAGCCTGGAGAGCAGTGTTACCAGTGGTCTGCCCAAAACTGATATCCACCGCGACTTCAAATAAAGAAAACTCACAATACCCTTCTTGCATCTGGCTTGATCATCTTTCCACATGCTTGCTGTCTCGCCGCACGACAGCCCCACATTTTTTTTTACCAAAAATCATAAGAATCATTCAATTAGCGTTACGTTGTTATATACACTCGTGTACATATATACACTATATTAAATATATGCACTGCATTCCATACGTATATAAACAAACATAGATCCTAATATACACATCCATTTCTGATCCGCTTATCCTCACAGGGGTCGCGGGCACTTGGATCCACGCGTACACTACAATGTAATTTGTGTCAAGACAACTTTATCATTTTGGGAAATACCATTACATTCGTCCAGTTACTTAATTTGAATAACTGCAGGGTTCATAAACAAATGCAACCAGGAGGCGGGACATATCACGAGCGGGTACGTGAATGCACAACGCTAACGATTCGTATCACACAAGAAATGCCAGCAAGCTAATATTTCCACATTTCACATCTTTATCTGGTCCCACCTTGCATGTATTCGTGGGAATATTTTCTATGAAAACCATGAAACTTGAATCTGCTCCATTTGTAAACATTAACTAAGACTGCACTGGTGCAAGTGTTTGTCGAAACATTTACAAGACAAAAGCTTGTGTCAAGTTATCATGTTAAAGCCAGAGTCACATACCTGTTGCTTCTTCCCATTCTAATGCACTTAAAGCAGTCCGAGACAATGGCCATTTCAAGCTTTGCAGTCTATGAAGCAAATGCAGCTTTTTCAAAACAGGACCCTCTGCCTTCACTTCCTTCATGTACATACACATAACGCAGACAAAATGTGCCAATGTCATATAGAGAACAAAGACACAGCTCCCCTAAATCAGCTGCCGATGTCCTCAATGGAGCTCCACTAACCTGCGGTAACAGCAAAACAAAAGGACTTAATCCGCTCAGCACTTACATTGGCCTGAACAGTCCTTGGCGGGACAGAGCGCTGCGATGTTGACATCAAGTTCAAAAAGTGCCGTGGCAAAGGGGAAATTCTAGAGGGTTATCAGCTCCAACTCTGCTGTAGATAGGTTGTTGCTCTCAATCACTTATAAACCACTCACTAGCATATCCAAGTCAAACCATGGTTTGTGTCACTTCCAATTAAGTCAGATCTCAGTGGTAATTATAGCTACTTTAAGTGGCTCCAGTCAACCCTAAGGCTATTTGCTCAACACCTCATGAAATAATCATTTAGTAGCAAGTGGCCTACAAATGCTTCTACATGATCTTTATCAATCCATAAAATAAGACCGACATGAAGAATCGTAATTTCATGGTAATTTTTTCTACCGTAGGATCAGATAGTTAGAGGAAGAAATAAATATTCACTGCATATAATCTGTTCTGACTCATGTCCTTTCAACCACATTTTCTTTTCTGCTCCAAAAATCAACACCAATTTGGCCACAGGGGTGGAATTTTGTGGGATACAAAGCACAGAATGACCATACATCATACTGCATATCATACCTCATTCAGTCAATCACACCTATGCATTATTTTTTTGTACATATACTTTTTTTTGTCATTTTGACCCCTCCACCCCTTTCAATCTTGCTGATGTAGGTTGCAAATTTCCCCACTGTGGGACTGTTAAAGGCTTTTGGTTCTGATAGATAAAGCTATACTATATATATAACCCTAATGTGACATTAGGGTTATATATATGGGGCCGATACGACCAGTCAGACTTTAGTTCGCTGACGAAGCCTCTTGGATAGGAGGCGAAACGTCCGAAACCTTCACTTTTGTACAGATGACGGCTGAAGAAACCTTCTCATATTGTCACAGAGTTTTTTTTAGCCAGGTTTCAAGATGATGCATAGCATTGCTTTTAATGATATGCTACAGGGAAATGACCCCACTGTGTTTCTTGTTTTGTTGAATCTAATTGTAGTGTTCGATGTGGTGACCTACAGTATTATGGCGGCTCGTTTGCAGCATTAGGTGGTCATTAGTGGCAGTGCTTCATAGAGGATTCAATTCTATTTGGTTGACAGTCTGATCTATGGCCTACTGAGCGAAAAGGACATGTTTACAAATTTCTCCATGGTGACCCAAAAAAGGTTTTCTTTGTCTTATTTTTTACTCTCCTCAGGACCACCTTCTGTCATGCCAAGATCTTAGAAGTCACTGAATTTCAACCAAAAGAAAAGACAAGTTGTGGTGTTTGGTCCCAGCAGCCCTGTACATATCATCCTGTTGATATGGGAGCCCTAGCGTTTTATCAAAAGCCAACAAAGTTGAACCTGGGTCTTAAATTGGACAGTGATTTGAAATGGTTCCGGAAAATCGAGTTTTCTGACGACAAATCTTTATGGATTCTGCTCCAATCTACGTAGACATGATTTGCATTCACTGAGTTGGAAAAGAGTTGAGTCGACCACTTAGAGGCGGTGTTATGAGGATTTCTTGAGCAATTGGTGAAGGCATCAGTGAAGGCATCTCCTTTCATCTTGTTAAATTGATTTTATATCATTCTAATAAACATTGTGTCGTATACTATTATGTTAAATGTTGCCCACTCGGCATCCATTTCATCCTGGAAGGGGGATTTCTCCATTTGCCACCGCTTCACAAGGGTTATCATTTTTTTCCCAGGATATTTATTTATTTATTTATTTATTATTTTTCTGTGCCCTCCAGGGGTATATGATCAGGCGATGTTGTTAATATTTGTGTACTGTGGTCATGTGAAACACTTTGAGAGTGCTTGTGATTCAGTACTATATAAATAAATATGACGACTTAACAGGACGTGTCACTCGGTGTGTGGAGGGCCTTGGCCTAAGCCTCTAAGGTTGTTGTTGCTTTTTTTTAAGGTAACAATCATATTGATGATATGGATGGAGGATCAACTTTTGTTTGACCGTAAGCCACAAGAAGGTTATACGAGGAGAATATTGCTCGAACAAAGAAACAAATTACAACACCCCAAGCTATATTTTGATCGTCAGCTTGTCCTACATCTTAGTCTAGGACTGTAAGCAAAGAATGGAATGCATCAGAGAAAACTAAGAAGTGTGTTCTGTGGCTTGTCTATGCTTGTGTCCAATACCTTTGAGCAAAAATAAGTTTCAATTAATGTAAAACCTACTGACTGACAATTGTTTCATTCATCCATTTATACATACATTTTCTGAACTGCTTATCCTCACAAGCGTCACAGGGAGTGTCGGAGCCAATCACAACCGTCTTCGGGAAGTAGGCTGGGGACACCCTTTACTAGTTGCCAGCCAATCACATGGCAGACACAGGTGACCGTCCATCCACGCTCACACTCACATTTAAGGACTATTTAGAGTGTTTCGTCAATCTGCCAAGCATGTTTTTGAAATTTGGTAGGAAACTGGAGGACCCAGGGAAAAAAAAAAAAACTCAGGCTCGCGGAGAACATGCAAACTCTACATAGGAAAGCCGAAGTCAGAATAGAACCTTGCACCTCTATCCTGTGAGGCCAACGTCCTAACCACTTAACCCCCCCAGACTAAATAAATTGGCAAATAAATTGACAAACATTATTTGCTTTTCAGGGGACACATAACAGTATTTGGTGGGCCGGATCTGGGTTTGACAAATGTGTTTTCGACCATCTGACTAAGATTAAGACATCATATTTTAATGCTACAAGATGTTTTTGCTGTGTTCAACCTTACTTTCCCGAGTGAGGTACATTTCAAGCCAAAAATTTCTCTGACCACCTTTACGATGTTCAACCATGTGACAAAAAATAGCATTTTTTACAGTATTACATTAAACAGGCATGAAAACCAAATGACCTGCTGTGGTGCCTCCTGACCACTATGTATCCGCATCATAGATCTGTAAGATTTTGCATATGCTTCAAATACACAAGTGCATGAACGCAAGGTGAAATTGCTTCTACTCAATGTTGCAATTCCTAAATGACAGTTGTGCCATCCCCTTGAAATGGGCACAAGTAATAGAAATCAGTCAAAGCATTTATGAAAGCAGGGGTGTCCAGAACAAAATTTACTTCTAATTTAATGGGGAGGGTCAGTGGATGTGGGAGAGTCTTATGTTTGCTTGCATTGGGAATGGCCACCCTGTATTGAGTTGCGTGTGACTGAAATCCTTGCTTGGCACCTGCTGTGGAAGCTCCGCCCATAATAATAATAATAATAATAATAATAATAATAATAATAATACATATCATTTATAAGTGTCTTTCATAACGCTAAAGGACACTTTAGACGCCTTTCAAAACTCTCAGACACTTTACAGTTACAGGATATTTTTTTTCTGCAGATGAGCAGCGGCAGTCTGGGGATGCCATATGTTGTATTTTTCCATGTGTGTCAGTCATATTTTTTATTCTTTTTTTTCATGTTTCTATGGTAGGGCGGCCCGGTAGTCGAGTGGTTACCACAGTTCAGAGGTCGTGAGTTCAAGACCTGGTCCGGCCTCCCTGTGTGGAGTTTACATATTCTCCCCGGGCTCGGCTGGGTTTTTTCCAGGTCCTCCGATTTCCTCCCACATTCTAAAAACATGCATGGCTGTCTGATTGAGCACTCTAAATTATCATTAGATGTGAGTGGGAGCATGGATTGTTGTTTGTCTCAGTGTCTGTGTGGCCTGTGATTGGCTGGCAAGCAATTTGGGTGCCCCCTGCCTAGTGTCCGAAAGTGGGAATATTAGTTTTATGTGCAAGCCCGATGCAATCATCAAAAGAGCCATATATGGTTCGCGAGCCATGGGCTCCCATCCCAATATACTGGGTCCATCTCTGAAATACTGGGTCAAAGAAAACATTGTTGTAATGTAAATTGCGGTGGGGCAATGACAGACCCATGAAAAAGAGTTTCAACTTTTCATATGTTCCTATTCAGTGAAAGTACCATTTGCAAATTATTCTGTTGGCTTGGCAAATTGTTCTGCTATGATGTCACTCAATGACTGTGCTTGCAGCCAAAACCTCCAGCTGGCCATTTGTTGTTTGACTCCCCATTGTTGATTAGATACTTTACAAAATGTGTGAAAGCTTTGTATATAAAAAGTAAAGGTGCTTTGAAAAGCTGATCTTTTCTGTGGGTAAACAATACCTGTCAATTGTTGGACAATGTTAAGACACAAACTTTGCTCTTGATACTGTTGCATTTCATTTAACTTCAACTTGTTATATACACGTTTATGTTTGCCACTTTCAGCCAAGGGAAATGTGGAAAAAACACAATTACAATTACTGCAATAAAATATACAGTTTCACATGGTTTAGTTTTGATTAATCAATATACGTCTGTGTAAGCTCTCAGTCGTACAGGAGTGGTCCATCGATGAGAAGGTTTCTTCAGCCGTCATCTGTACAAAAGTGAAGGTTTCGGACGTTTCGCCTCCTATCCAAGAGGCTTCGTCAGCGAACTAAAGTCTGACTGGTCGTATCGGCCCCATTTATATATCCCTAATGTCCAGACCTGGTGGCGCCGGACACAGCTATGATAGGTCCCTACCCTCAGGTTGGGGGGGCAGAGGACCCATCCCTGTGGCCCCACTGATTGTTCCTACATTCCTGACTAACGACTGGCCTATTACCCCCACTCCCACCGGTATCACCTCATCAGCATAACGACCCTCATCAGCATTACGAAAGTTGCCTAACCTGTTTTGCCTAAGCAGGCTATTGTATGAACGATCCAAATTGAACCTCACCCCACCAGACCGGTTTAATGAAGGATTTTGTTGTTTTATAAGAATCGCTTCTTTTAGAACATAGATGGTTTGAAAGGGGGGTAAAAGAAGTGATTCTTATAAAACAACAAAATCCTTCATTAAACCGGTCTGGTGGGGTGAGGCTCAATTTGGATCGTTCATACAATAGCCTGCTTAGGCAAAACAGGTTAGGCAACTTTCGTAATGCTGATGAGGGTCATTATGCTGATGAGGTGATACCGGTGGGAGTGGGGGTAATAGGCCAGTCGTTAGTCAGGAATGTAGGAACAATCAGTGGGGCCACAGGGAGGGGTCCTCTGCCCCCCCAACCTGAGAGTAGGGACCTATCATAGCTGTGTCCGGCGCCACCAGGTCTGGACATTAGGGATATATAAATGGGGCCGATACGACCAGTCAGACTTTAGTTCGCTGACGAAGCCTCTTGGATAGGAGGCGAAGCGTCCGAAACCTTCACTTTTGTACAGATGACGGCTGAAGAAACCTTCTCATCGATTAATCAATATAAGAAACAGAACCGAAATAAATCATTTCTCGAACCGACTGAACTTTGGCCATTTGGTGATGCGGAGAGGAGACCTGAAGAGTAGATACACCTAATATGCATGGTGATATTAGCGATCGAGACCTGGAGCCAGATTAGATTGCAGTGTAACCGTGATGTGAGGACGGTGTCTTTGTGTATCGCAGGCATTTGGCGAACGTTCATGTGTGACAGGTTGTAAAGTATCTTATTTCATATTTTGGTTACATTCGCGTAGTTCTATTGGTTTACAAATGATATACGTATATCGAAAATGTTTATTTAAACATGGAACGCCTGCTTCGGTTAGTGTTTCGTGTCGGACCGATTTAGATCGTTGGACGGGAAATTGTTGTGCGCATACGTTTGCATTACATCTGGGCATTCGAAGTAAACCACTGTTGAGTCAATACGTATCGCACTGCTTGTCTTGTATTTTTTTCTGGATCCCACAACACCGTATCTGACTGGTCGTATCGGCCCCATTTATATATCCCTAATGTCCAGACCTGGTGGCGCCGGACACAGCTATGATAGGTCCCTACCCTCAGGTTGGGGGGGCAGAGGACCCATCCCTGTGGCCCCACTGATTGTTCCTACATTCCTGACTAACGACTGGCCTATTACCCCCACTCCCACCGGTATCACCTCATCAGCATAACGACCCTCATCAGCATTACGAAAGTTGCCTAACCTGTTTTGCCTAAGCAGGCTATTGTATGAACGATCCAAATTGAACCTCACCCCACCAGACCGGTTTAATGAAGGATTTTGTTGTTTTATAAGAATCGCTTCTTTTAGAACATAGATGGTTTGAAAGGGGGGTAAAAGAAGTGATTCTTATAAAACAACAAAATCCTTCATTAAACCGGTCTGGTGGGGTGAGGCTCAATTTGGATCGTTCATACAATAGCCTGCTTAGGCAAAACAGGTTAGGCAACTTTCGTAATGCTGATGAGGGTCATTATGCTGATGAGGTGATACCGGTGGGAGTGGGGGTAATAGGCCAGTCGTTAGTCAGGAATGTAGGAACAATCAGTGGGGCCACAGGGAGGGGTCCTCTGCCCCCCCCAACCTGAGAGTAGGGACCTATCATAGCTGTGTCCGGCGCCACCAGGTCTGGACATTAGGGATATATAAATGGGGCCGATACGACCAGTCAGACTTTAGTTCGCTGACGAAGCCTCTTGGATAGGAGGCGAAGCGTCCGAAACCTTCACTTTTGTACAGATGACGGCTGAAGAAACCTTCTCATCGATTAATCAATATAAGAAACAGAACCGAAATAAATCATTTCTCGAACCGACTGAACTTTGGCCATTTGGTGATGCGGAGAGGAGACCTGAAGAGTAGATACACCTAATATGCATGGTGATATTAGCGATCGAGACCTGGAGCCAGATTAGATTGCAGTGTAACCGTGATGTGAGGACGGTGTCTTTGTGTATCGCAGGCATTTGGCGAACGTTCATGTGTGACAGGTTGTAAAGTATCTTATTTCATATTTTGGTTACATTCGCGTAGTTCTATTGGTTTACAAATGATATACGTATATCGAAAATGTTTATTTAAACATGGAACGCCTGCTTCGGTTAGTGTTTCGTGTCGGACCGATTTAGATC
>NC_142740.1:11300199-11415199 GCF_051943395.1 Hippocampus bargibanti
CGTCACGTCTGGAACGCCCCTTACCGGAAAAGCGACACAATGCATTTTGGGTACTTTGTTTGGTCTGAAAACTTCATGTTGATCGGTGTTGATGGCGAAATTAGAAGGAAAACACATAAATAACGCAATGGTGAATCGTTGTGTGTTGCACCAAGACTACTATTTGTTACTAGCTGACACAAATCAGCCCATTTCCAACGGAGCTTGGGTGGCATCTTGTGCATTTTCTGGGACGCTACATTGGAGTCCAGACGCCTCAAAATGACATGGAAGGACTTCTTTAATCGCTTGCAAACATTTATGCTTTCGTTTTGGGAACTATTTGAATCATATTCATAACTGGATTAGTAACAAGAAAGCATATTCTCCGAATCTGAAGCCATTGCTTTGATTCTCGAGCAAGGCGACGAACAAGAGGGCGGGACCTTCTGAAACTGAAACTTTCTGAGGTCATTTTGAAGTAGTTTTGGGACACTTTAAGTCATTTTTATTGGTCGTTTTCATTTTACTAAAAATATCAGCCTGCGTGTTTTGGGTATTTTTGCTATAAAACGTTTTTTCTGATGTCAGTTAGGAAACAAAAAAAATGTGTCAATTGTCCTTGAAGGTGGAGCTTGTGGGAAATTACCGGTAGTAATAATAATGTGTACAAACATGATTTTTTTTTTGTCATAATGTATACATAACGCTAGATGCACATTTAAATGTTTTTCCCCTAATCTCTGTCTGAGTTCATGCCTTATTTATCACTTTCAAAGCTTTCGGTCTATCAAATCAATTTTAACATCACATTGAATGTTATGAATGAATGAATGAATTTATTAAGGCTGGAAAAAAACATCAAAAACTACCTGTCCTTCTGTGAAAATGTAATTCTGACCAATTCTGTGAAGGAGACTAGTCTCAAATACCTCCACAGCAATGTGAAAGATATCACCAATTATCACACACACTTTATATCATTTATTGCTGCCAAGACTGGCACAACCCATTTTAAAGTAGTACAAGGCGGTAATTCCATTTCAGATAGGGACAGGTAGGTTTGGAAATTTTTGGTCTTAATAAATCATTCAAACTGCATTTTGTATATCGTTGTGTTGCCTCTGTGTGACAAATGGTTGGATGAACTGAAATATATGTGATAATATGAAAAGAAAACTGAAATCGTGAAGGGGTCAAATACTTTTCCGCGATAGTGTACATTTCATTCTTTTGAGTCCTATGCAATATAGCTTCAGTATTGTTGTAGCTGCCGGATTCGGGGAGTATTAGTAATACACAATATAGGTGGAAATTCAACTGCTTTTGCATGAAATTGATCGAGATAAAATATGATAAGGCTTTGTAGTGTTTTGATTTATTTTATTGCAAATGCCGATCTTTTCCTGTTTTGGGTTGATCTACAATACTGGCAGTTTCCATTTCTTGTCATGTTAGTTCCCATTTTAAGAATTCCCAGATATGTGCAGTCCAAAATTTGATTTACATGTGCATTTCTGTGTTGTCTTATAGTGCTTATTTTGTCACACTGATTGCCTCAACTGCTGTGATGCATGAACTATTGTTTCACAGTCAAATTCAACTATTTTCACACTTGACGTTTTCTTGTCTCTTTCACCTCATAGATCCGGAAGAAGCTACTCGCAAAGCAGGCGATAATGGAGAGGTCAGAGAAGGCAAAGAAGTTAAGCGCGCAAAAGAAATTTGGCAAAAAGGTTACTTTTCAATGTTCCTTAATTATAAAATGGTGCCCGATTTAGGAGTAAAGTTTTTAATTATTGTATTTCGGCATCTTAGGTGCAAATAGAAGTGATCCAGAAGAGACAGAAGGAGAAGAAGGCAATGATGTCTGCTGTGAAGAAATACCAGAAAGGTTGGTCAGGGGGAATTCTGTTGTATTCAACAGTTTAGCACGCTTTATTTTGCTTTCAGTCCCAGACAGGCTGGATCGATGCAATTTGAAAGTTTTCTAATCCTTCCACTTTTAGGAATGACTGACAAGTTGGATTTCTTGGAGGGAGACAAAGAGACATCTAAAAAAGACACTTCTCAGAGCTCCAAGAAGGCATTGAACAAGAAGGGGTACGATGTTTCAGGGATTGCCATCAGCTGTCACAGTCGTGAAATGCCTTCCAGACTCGAAATTTTAAATGTGACTTCTTTTTGAATAGCCCCAGTGCCAAGAGAAAATATAAGGACCAGAAGTTTGGCTTTGGAGGCAAGAAGAGTGGAAAGAAGTGGAACACCAAAGAAAGCCACAATGATGTTTCCAGTTTCCGCGCTAAAGTGGCTCATGCAAAGGGCACAAAAGGAAAAAAAGGCAAAGGAGGAAAACAAAATGTAAGTTAAACAAACACTTTTCGCGATAAAACGGGAGGAAAGAGACAGTTTCACATTTTTAAGATGCTGATTTTGCTTTTCCTGGTACTTCTAGAAACGTCCAGGGAAGTCGGTACGCAGGAAGATGAAGGGTCGCTCGTAAAACACATCGAGGCTGTTCCGAACGTCTTGAACTTTGCTTCCAGGCGGATTTCTTTGGAGTTTTTGTGACATTTTGTTCAAATTGCCCTCTACCTAAATTGTTGAGCAGGAGCATCATCTCCTAATCATCAGGCTGCATTGAGGGAGGAAGACTTTCTATTGTGATTTTGAGAAACCAATCTTTTTTTTTTTGGGGGGGGGGATACCGCACACGCGAGACTCCGTGTCATGATGCCAAAAGAAATGTTCAATAATTTTGTGTTTTCTGGATTTTGGATGGGAAAAAGGTGCGCATTCCTCCCCATCCAAGACAGTAGAGTCGGGCGACCACTAATTGTCTCTGAGAAGGTGATTGCAAACATCTGTGAATGGCCAATTGCTGTTGGGACCTCATTGGCCAGAAGCTCAGGTGCACCACCTTTAAAACCAGACTGAGGAGGAAGGAGAGGGAGAAAGGACAGCCTGGAGAGCAGTGTTACCAGTGGTCTGCCAAAACCCGACATCTGTTGCGACTTCAAATAAAGAAAACTCACAATACCCTTCCTGCATCTGGCTGCAACTTTTATCATCTTTCCACCTGCTTGCTGTCTCGCCGCACAACACTCCGATATCTGTTTTGTAAAATCTCTTGGTAGCAAAGACATTTAAACATTCAACTTATTAAATGCCATAATAGATGGTTTCATACAACAAATAATATGACAACACAAAGACACAGAGTCATTCATTCTTAAGCACTTTCTGTACCCTCTTTGTTACATGAAGTTTTTTTCTGGGTATTTTAACAATGCTGAGTGAATGTCACCTTTTACCCTTTCGATTAATTCGGATGGTTCTTACGGGATGGCCACGATTAAGTTGTTAGTGCCTGTACTGGTTTTCCCAATCTGTTTTAGACACAGTAGTGTCTCCTCTGAAACTTGATGGTGGAAAAACAAAATGTAAAATTAAAGAACAGCCCTCCTTTGTTATATTTCCAGTTGTCTTTGTCACATTCAGATTCGGCAGCAGGTGGCGGATTTGCGCCTCCCGCTTCTACACCTGCCAATCACCTCATTATGTCACCAGGTATTTAAAGGACAACCGACGCCTCCAGACAAGTTGTGTCCATAATTTGTAAAATCACGTCAAATGACTTTTACTGAGCGTATTTTACAAAGATTCCACGGCATGTAGCGATATTTTACTTTTTAAGACTCGTGTTGAATATTCAGGAAGTCTTGTTTTCAAGTTGATGACGATGCCTGACGTGACGTCATGTCTGGAACGCCCCTGACCGAGAAAGTGACTTTGTTTGGTCTGAATTCTTGTTGATGGCGAAATTAGAAGGAAAACACAAATAACGCAATGGTGAATCGTTGTGTGTCGCACCAACACTACCAATTGCGGTAACACCAAGACTACTATTTGATACTCGTTGACACAAATTCCCAGCAGACAAATCAGTCCATTTCCAACGGAGCTTGGGCGCCATATTGTGCATTTTCTGGGACGCTACATTGGAGTCCTGACGGCTCAAATAGATACGGGAGGACTTTAATTGATTGCAAACATTTATGCTTTCCTCTTCAGAACTATTTGCGTCATATTCATAACTAGATGAGTAACAAGAAATCATTTTCTCCGAATCTGAAGCCATTGTTTTGTTTCTCGAGCAACGCAAGACATCTTGGCGTGATGTCACAAACAATTGGGCGGGACCTTCTGAAACTGAAACTTTCTGAGGTCATTTTCAAGTAGTTTTGGGACATTTTAAGTCATTTTATTGGTGTTTTTCATTTGACTAAAAATATCAGCCTGTGTGTTTTGGGTATTTTAGATGCTATAAAACGTTTTTCTGATGTCAGTTAGGAAACAAAAAAATGGTGTCGGTTGTCCTTTAAGGGGAGATTCATTTGGTCATGGGATCGCCGGTGAATTGACGTGCCTTGCCATTGCCCAGGTTAGATATTATTCTTCTGCATATGCTTTTGTGTCAAGTGGTGAGCACGCCGACTTCGCAGTGCAGAGGTTCAATTCATGCTCCGGCCTTCCTGTGTGGTGTTTGCATGTTTTCGCTGCATGGGTTTTCTCTGGGTTCTCTGGTTTCCGCCCACATTGCAAAAACATGCTTGGCAGGCTGATTGGACAATCCAATTTGTCCTTAAGTGTGAGTGAATGGTTGTTGGTTTCTATGTGTCTTGTGATTGGCTGGCAACCGGTTCAGGGTGTCCTTGCCCTCCTGCCGTTAGATAGCTGGGATAGGCTGCAGCACCCGCTGCGACCTTGGGATAAAGCGTTTTTGGAAAATGAATGAAATAAAGACTGAATGAATGTCGCCTCACAAAATCTTTAGTAATTTGAAAAGAAATGTCATTTTATCCACTTAACTGTCCATCAAAACTCTTCAACGATGGTTGCATTTGCCCTTGATTTATTTAGAAAAGCGCACTATAGACTCTTGGTGCTTGGTGATGTCTGAGCTGTGTCGGAAGAAATTGAATCTGCTGTCTTTGCGATTTGTTGGGATCTGTAGACAAAGCAATCCACCTGGACTTAGTTCTGCAGGGAAACCGATTCCAGACTTTTTTTTTCATCTTTAAACCATAAATATTCTCACCAGGGCTGTCGACACCCACCCAATCTTCTGACTTTCAGTCAATGGCATGGTATATTTCTTTGTAGGCACCTGGCGAGCTTTGTGGAATGCTTCGATGAAGTCCGCTTGACAAAAGAAAAGCACACCATAAGCAATATCCTTGGCAACTTTTTTAAATGGCTTAACAGGAACTTATTTGTATTTTTTTTCCTGTGTTACTTCCGGGTTGAGTGAACGCTGGCGCCTGTGGCTGCCGCTGCTCACCCACAGAAAAAATATCCTGTGACCTTGACAATTTTGAAAGGCGCTTAGAAATGAAATGTATTATTAAATGTCCAGAATTAAAAAGACTGGTGTTACATTACAAAAAAGAATTGAGCAAGAGTCCCTTAGCATCACTGACAAGGTTCCAGTAAAGGAAACACTCTCGTGATCATGAATATTTTCATAGAGCCAGATTTAGACACAGCTCTTCAACTGAAACCTATTAAATTATTCAGTTACCCCTTTTGCTGTGGTGAAAAGAGTACACATTGAGGCAAGCAAAATACATGTTTATCCAAATTGAACATGTAAAGGATAGCCAATTTCAACATGTCCTGAAAAGAAAGCGAATAATGTTCAACTCACAGTTTTCTGGAATCACTTCTTGTAGTTTTCTGCTCATGGGTTTGTCTGGTAGGACGTGTACTGAAAGTCACGATAGTAGAGGAAACTGTGATTCCTTTGACAAAAACAAGCCACCAACAATTCTGTGTATTTACCTGTACGCAAAATATGTAAATATTAATAGAAAAGTTTTGTAAAAGTTCAGTGACGTACACTTCCTGTGTGGGTTGATACTAAACTCAACGTGCAGCCTTTGTTGTCTTTGCTCTTTCCGGATCATCTCGACGTGAATTGCATCCTGATGGACCACATCTTTTCCTTTTACTTCCATTTCGCAAATTCAACCAGCACACAATTGATAAAACCGTAACCTCTCTTCTGTGCGGCTATGTTTGTCCCGCAAATTCATCGCTGCGTGGCAACAGAAAACTCCCAGAAAACTTCCTGTCGCAATAACAAATGTAGACCACACGGCGAGGCTACACGCTCAGCAATGAATATTGTGTGACTGTGGACACGGTCGCAAAAAACGGTAGAGCTTTCACGCCATACTAAAACGAACGTGTACTTTCTTAGTCACTTCTGTCAACGTATTTTGCTGTCAATTTGTTCTCAGAGGGGAAAAAAATGAAGCTTTTACCGGCATTTCCAAGCATGACTTAATTCGTGTGTACGTGTGTCCATGTGTGTGTGTGTGTGTGTGTCCATGTGTATGTGTGTGTGCGAATGCGCACGCGTGCGCACGTGTACGCGTGTCTCTGTGCACGTGTAGTGCAATGTAGTTTTTTAAAATTGCTCATTTAGTAAAAAAATGGACCCGAAAACAGTATTACAAACACCACATGATATGCAGCGCAGCTAACATGTCAAAATCACACATTGTTAACACTATCTGACCGAATCCATCAAATAATTTGTTTATTTTATATTGTAATGCCCCTCGGCGTGATAAAGGATTCACACAGTCGCTGGCATAGCTGGTCAGGCTTTTATTGAGCAAACGTAGCTGTTAGCATTCATACTGGAGTTGTTGTTGGTACAACTCACGCTCATGCTACTCCCTTAGGCCTCTTGCGGACTACTCGTTGTCGGGGTCCTCCCTTCATTCATCTATCCTTTTTCGATAGCACTTAGGTTCTTGAGTGGGGTGGAGCCAGTGGTGGGCCGTCAGGGCCAGCAAGGCCTTCTCTGCTGGCCTAACATAATCAGACATCATTATCATAATTATAATAAAAGTCAATTTCATTAAAAAAGTATTTTTTCTAAAAAAAAAAAAATATATATATATATATATATATATATATATATATATATATATATATATATATATATATATATATATATATATATATATATATATATATACAGTAAAGTCTCGTTATATCGATATTCAAGGGAGTCCGAAAAAATATCGATATAACCGGGACTATCAATATATCCGACCCTGTTTGCATGTAATTTTCTCCGTGCGTGCATAGAAATAGTATCGATATAACCGGGACTATCGATATATCCGATATCGATATAACGAGACTTTACTATATATATATATATATATATATATATATATATATATATATATATTCTACATACTGTTTTCTTGATGTTATATTATATCCATTTGGTTATGCTCCTTTCAGTGTTGTAGTTTTAGGTCAGAGTTTTTAATCCAATCAGAATTCAGCTAGTTTGTGTCGCCATGCTGTATGAAATCTGACCGACGCCTTCAGAATCAACAGTGAGGGCGTCTGTGCGCTGTGCATGAACGGGCACATGTAGTTGATATACAGTTGCGATATCCAATCAGATCACGAGTTGGCACTGTAAGGCCAGCTAGAGGGCCTCGCGTTGAACATGACGTACGTCGTACGCGTCCTGTGATTGGATACTCACTTTACCTCAGCCCTCAGGGGAGGCAGCGCTATGCAAATCAACCAAGCTGACAACAGATCAGACCCGGAAACTTTGGCAGAAAAACCAAGTATATCTACTCGCTTTTTTAACCCACAATGGCTGAAGGAGAGGACAACTCAGATTTGGTAGCAGATATACTCGCAAGGCCATTCTCAAGACGGACCTTTCAGGAGAAGCTAGACCTTGTGAGAGGAGGCCGGCCGACCCCCGAGCTAGCTAACCTGTCCCAGGCGGGGAAAGGGTTTGTGTTGAGCGGTCATTCTCGCCCTTAAAGCGAATTAAAACATACGCCAGAAACACGACTGGACAGACGTGGCTTTCAGCACTGGCCTCCATGTCGATAGAAAATGATTTATTGTTGGAACTGAAACGCACAGACAAACTGCACAACAAAGTCATTGAAGTCTTCTTAAGGAAAGAAAGGAGAATGGATTTTGTATTTAAATGTGTTTTGGAGGACATCCGTTTTGGTGAGTGCAAACATTTTTATTTACTTATTTTTTCACTTTTAACATGTTTTTGAAATATTATTTCATTCATATTAAATCAATGGTAAATAAATGAAATGACAAATCTACAAAAAAAAATCTTGCTCTTCTGCAGTGAGAAATAACGTGCATTGGCGCAGCTGTGTGATTGTAGTGGAAGTACTCAGAGACTTGTGTGATTGTGTCGCTGTCGCATGTAGGCCTATTCTCAAGAACAAATGAAAAAGATTTGTTTACTTTTATTTTCAACAAATAGTTCGTTTTGTGAACGTCTTGTTGTTTTTCTTATATTAAACTGACATTTTGTAATTTAGCGTAAAATCTTGTTAAAGATTGCATATTCTTGGTGGACTTCATAAAACTTTGTGGACAAATGATTTTAAATTTCCTTTTATTTTTAAGTGTTTGCAGTATCACGTATAGTGACAAGTTCTAATTGCTGATGCAGATTTATTGATGTGTAATTGCTCCGGAAAATAGCCTGTGTTGTAGACGATTAAGGTGATGCCACGCCCAGTACTGCATGCGTGTGCTTTTGTAAATGATATCTCCAGCCGTTGTGTCATAAATTATGGTATTACGAGGGATATTTGTTCAAGTCGGACTAAGCAGGACTTCACTGAAGGCCTAGGTGTGAAATGCACGGACCGCCACCGGGTGGAGCATATACGGCACATCTTTCGATAATAGGCAAGTGTACATACACAGTGTGTATTACAGACTGCAATCATCATGCTCTTTAATTGACACCCTGAAACATCTCCCTTGAAAATAAGTGGGTCATAGCTGCTCATGAAATTTTAAACATTTGTGATTTGTAACATACATTACATTTGTGTAGTATTTATCTTAACTCGCGGAAAGTTGTTACAAATGCTCTTATTTTGTATAAGTAACAGTAGACCTCTTCAAAAGTGACCTTTTTCTTCAAACATATGGAAACTAATATTATTCCCATTCTCCAAGGTCTAAATTAGCTAAATATACCAGTTATTGTGATCTTGGACCTTGGCTATGCCTGCCTCAAAAGCCATGTAATTTTATTGTTGACGTTTTTAAAAAACGCTGCAAAATTTGGGATATTATGTCCTTATTTTCATTGTAGCTTTCCAGAGGTTTATGCTATAGCATTCAAAGTGGTACCAAATGAAAGCTAATATAATTTTCTTGCATATGGTAGTAAACACATGAACACCAGTGTTAATTTTAAATATTATTTTTTTGTTCTTTTGACTTCAAGACAGCACCGCGAGAGTGGCTGCCTTCCCAGCAGCTCATGTATTTTGTTTTTCTACTTTCATTCCAGTCATCACTTCAATCAATTAATTTTTATACCACAGCACGCAACAGTGGCATCAACAAGGGTGCAGCAAAGCTTATTGAAGAAAAACTAGACAAAAAGGTATTCTACTTCGCTTGTCGCCATCACATATTAGAGGTAATAATTGGAAGTGTATGGGAGGCTGTGTTTAGCAAGGTCAAGAGTCCTGACAACCCAATGTTCAGCAATGTGAAAGAGAAGTGGGACAAGTATGTTAAGGACTGCCCAAGAGTTCTGGGTAACGTGCAAACGAAGGAAGCATAACTCATTCAAGACGTTAAAAATGTGTCCAATCCAGTGCCAGGGTTTTTATCATTTTCACTCAAATTGCGGGACCCACAGAATATTGAGTTTTAGGACTACATAAACATTCAATGCAGCGTAAGAAACCTTAGACTCTCTTCTTTCATCAGAAAAAAACAGTTAATTCCTACATTATATGGACCTGAAATTTTATGAGCTTGAAATGAGGGTGGCTGTCCAAAATACAATGCAATACAGACTGTACATGTTGGTTTACATAGCTCTTAAACAACATTTGAAGCTGGAACAAAGCGCTAACACGGAGAAAAGGGAAATGCTGCCCCCTTGTAGAAGAGAAAACATTGCCAGAGGTCTGACCCGCGCTTTCTCGGCAGTCCCAGCAAGAAAAAAACAAAACCAGAACAAATTTGGGAATGGCGCTCAACGTCATACAGTGGGGCTTACGAACACCTTGCTTTACGAAATTTTCGGTTTACCAACGTTAAATTTATGAAAATTAAACCTTGGCATAAACACTACTTTTCGGGATACACAAGGAGCGCCGCCCCACCACGGCTGGCGGAGTGAGCTTCGGCGGAAGAACACCAAAGCTCACGACCGAACAGCGCTCCAGCCGGCCTACCTTTCCACACCCACATTTTCTCTGAATGTACACGTCAATCTTCTTCAAGGATTCATAACGGATACTTTTGCTGTTATGGGACCAAAAAAGACCCCACCAAAAGCTCGTGTTCAGCCGAAGATGATAAAACAAAATTACAGTCGAGGAGAAGGAGATCATTGAGAAACACGAACAAGGTGTGCGTTTTTCTGATTTAGCGGCTTAGCGGATATGCTAAGTCCACCATTGCTACCATCCTTCGCAACAAAGCTTTACACAAAGGCTTTATTTACTCGATGCTTTCACGTGACTAATGACACCGAACTATCGATTATTGGAAGGACCATTTCCATGTGTATCTTCATGTTCAGCTAATAGAAAAGGCTTGGCATGATGTTACCCTTCGAGCCTTGAAAGCATCATGGAATAATTTGTGTCCCGCATGCATCCTTGAGAGGGACTTTGAAAGATTTCATCCTCATGACTCTGTTGTTTTGGACGACATTGTTTCCATTGGACAGAACATGGGACTCGAAGTGGATGCAGAGGACATCGAGGAGCTTGTTGCTGACCATAATGAGGTCCTCAACGCAGATTATTTGATTTGCCTTCAAGAGGATAAGCAGAAGCAAGCCATTCAGGAGTTGTCATCTGAGAGCGAGTAGGAGGAGATGGCTGCAGCATCAAGTGAGAGCATCAAGGCAATGTTGGCTGAGTGGAATGATGTGCAGGCTTTTATTGAACAGTTCCATCCAGAAAAGACTGTGGGGATGAGAATCATCAACACGATGAATGATAATGTGATGCCTCAGTTTTGTAAGACCTTACAAGTCAGAAAGCAACAGTTGTCAATTAAGAGCCATCAACGACCATCACAAATGTAAATAAAGTGACTTTATTATGTGCAGTGTATTTCTTTCATTACAATACAATAGCACATTTATTATACATAGAATATGGTATATTGTGTGTAGTTGTAAGGCTTATTTAGTTGAAAATTATATTTTATGGAGACCCGAGAACGGATTTCTTCTCATTTTAATGGTTTCCTATGGGAAATTAATTTTTGGGAT
Source organism: Hippocampus bargibanti (assembly GCF_051943395.1). NCBI lineage: Eukaryota > Metazoa > Chordata > Actinopteri > Syngnathiformes > Syngnathidae > Hippocampus > Hippocampus bargibanti. Next base: position 11,311,529 of record NC_142740.1, read on the forward strand.
ACACACTTTTCACCTTACACACTGTCTGGGAACAAATTACGTTTGTAAGCCAAGGCCCCACTGTACTTTCAATTCCCGAATAAATTCGGAAATGACATTGAATGAGTAAATGAAACCCTTGTGACAATATTGGACTTTGCGAGGTCGGACTCGGTTTTAATATGAGGTGGAAAGCATCAACATTTTAAAAGTAGATACAGTGATACCTCAGCTAACGAATATAATTGGTTCCCATAAAGTGTGTGTAAGGCGAAAAGTGTGTCTTCCAAATATTAATTTCCCATAGGAAACCAAAAAATTAAAATAATCCATTCCCAGGTCCCCATAAAATATAATTTTCTACTAAATAAGCCTTAAAACTACACATGTATAATAAATGTGCTATTGTATTGTAATTAAATAAATAAACTGTACTGTATAATAAAATCGTTTTATTTACCGTTGTGATGGTCATTTATGGCTTAATGGAATGGAGTCGGAGGGGGTGGGACTGGGAGGGAGTGAGTTACTGTTTGGAAGCAGAGTCACATTCCATGAGAACTGTAGGAAGGAGGATTAGCCTATCTTTCATAGGCTTATGCCCAGGGACGGACTTCTCTTCCTGTGTAATGAACTCCGGTTAGGCATCGTTTTCCAAAAAAAGGCCGGTTTAATCACCATTAAACACTTGATGAGGAACATAGCCTTCTTCCTCCACCATCTTGAGGAATGATTCCTTAAAATGTTCAGCAGCTTTATCATCAGAACTGGCCGCCTCACCATGACGAATGACACAATGAATCCCTGTACGACGCTTAAAGTTCTCGAACCATCCATGGCTAGCCTGGAAATCATCAATGGATGACGAACTTCCAGGTTGCCTCTTGACGATATCTGAGTGAAGTTGGCGTGCTTTCTCGGCGATAATACCCTCGCTTTTCGTTAATCCAAATTAACAGAAGTGTTTCTGTCACGTTTTGCGAGGTGGTGATGGCGGGTGCGGATCCCAAGAAGCAGGCAGGAGGGAGCAGGACGTTGTTTGACAAATTGTATTAAAATAAAGGTCAGCAGGAACAAAATGTGAAACATCAAAATCATCTGAATGGAAAAAATACAAAGTAGCAAAAGAAGACCAAGAGTAAAAGTCCGCCAAGGTTAAACAAACACATACACAATGCATGCAGCAAACAAGCAGCAAACAATGAACCGACAACGGATGATCGTACCGGGTGTCCTTTTAAGTGTCAGTGATTATAACGACCCGCACCTGCGAGGCTGGCGGCAGGGCTGACGTCGCTACCCATTGGTCGCCAACCAGATCATGACTTTCTGTCACGTTTTGCGAGGTGGTGATGGCGGGTGCGGATCCCAAGAAGCAGGCAGGAGGGAGCAGGACGTTGTTTGACAAATTGTATTAAAATAAAGGTCAGCAGGAACAAAATGTGAAACATCAAAATCATCTGAATGGAAAAAATACAAAGTAGCAAAAGAAGACCAAGAGTAAAAGTCCGCCAAGGTTAAACAAACACATACACAATGCATGCAGCAAACAAGCAGCAAACAATGAACCGACAACGGATGATCGTACCGGGTGTCCTTTTAAGTGTCAGTGATTATAACGACCCGCACCTGCGAGGCTGGCGGCAGGGCTGACGTCGCTACCCATTGGTCGCCAATCTGATCAGGACGACCAGCACCTGTGCAGGTGCAGGCGGGGCCGACAGCGCCCCCCGTTGGTCGCCAACCAGATCATGACAGTTTCAAACTCTTCTATTGCCTGAGACTGTTGCTTCCACAACACGGAAACATCCTTAGCAACACACACCTAATTCCGAAGGATGGTACCAATGGTCGACTTAACAGACTGGTACGGGGACGATGAGTTACACAAACGTACATCTTGGTCGTGTTTCTTGATGATCTCCTTCTCCTGCTCGACCATAATTTTGTTTTTTGTCCTATTTGGCCGAACACTAGCCTGTTGTGGGGTCTTATTAGGTCCCATCACAGCAAATGTATCCTTGATAACAAACCACACATGCACTCAGAGAAAGGGGGTGTGGACTCTCTTCCCACCTTCAAATCCCATCTCAAAACCCACCTATTTAAAAATTGCATTTTCTGTGTAGCTGTGTATCTCTTGTTTCTATTTACAATTGTATTTTATTTATTATTGTATCTATGCTTGCCTGTGACTGTAAAGTGTCCTTGAGTGCTTTGAAAGGCGCTTGAAATAAAATGTTTTGTTATTATTATTATTAAAAGTAGTCTGGCAGCCACAGTGGCGCTGTTCAGCCGTGTGGTTTAGTGTTCTTCCGCCGAAAACTAGTCCGCCAACCACCATGTGTTTCCTGAAAACTAGTTTGTATGCCAAGATTATATTCTCGCAAATGTAATGTTTGTAAAGTGAAACGTATGTTAGCTAAAGCGTTCGTAAGTCGAGGTATCACTGTATATTGTTGAACAGGGTGACATGGTGTTTTTTTAGACATGTGTGTCCTAACATTGGCTGTAAACCAACCAGTTCAGGATAAGCAGTTCGGACATGGGATGGATGAATCCTCTTCTTTTATTTAATTTTCACAGCTGTCTTTGGGCATAAGTTGGGGTACACCATGAATTAGTCGCAGGGACCATAAATAAAAACAAACAAACACGTACTCATATATAAGGACAATAGAGAGTTCACTTAGCCTACGATGCATGTTTTTGGAACATGGAGGGAAACCATAGTACCTGGAGAAAACCCAAGCAGGCATGGTGAGAAAATGAACATTCTACACAGGAAGGCCAGATGTGGAATTGAACCTTGGCCCTCTGCACTGTTTGGCGGACATGTTAAGCATTCCTCCACTATGCTGCCCCAATGAGTCATATTTTGCATAAAATATACAGTATTTTAAAATTCCTTCATGTTTCACTTGATAATCTGAGTGTTCGTGGACTTCAAGATCCTGCAACATTTTGTGGTTTTGTTAATGGACCACCTGCTCATACTTTTGACACTTACGACAAAAAGAACAGGTTAATTACACCCAATTTGCACCTCTTCTTCCCCACAAAAACTGTGATGTTATTTCAAAGCTTTCATCTGCATTCTTCTTGCAGTAGTAGAACAACTGTTGGTGTTTATGTATTTGATTATGGAGTAAACACTCTTCCGGGGGACAGCTTTTCTGCCTGTATGTTTAGGTACCACCTGTCTTGCTCGGTTGCTCAAGCTTTTTTATTCTACCCTGGGAGCACCAAGTGATTGTGGGTGACATGTACTCATCCATGTACACACACGCACACACGCACGAACCCACTTCTTTCGTATTTATTTTGATAGGCCTGTCGTTGTCAAAGCTAAACGGAGACACTGTGGTCGTGGGAAAGCTATTCCCATCAGATGGAAGTGATGTGTCATCAACATTCTTATCTGTAATCTCCTGTTTTGTCTCGCTGAGATACGCTTTGTCAGTAAGAACAACCCCGGTAGAGATTATGGGATGGACCTCGTTGCAGGTGGTACATTATATTGCTGGCACCTAATTTTTCAGAGGTCATGGATTTTTAAATTTGTTTTTTAGAAACATATATTATATACTGTGTATAAAAAATATAATTCCTTGCCTCACCCCCCATAGGTGGTGTCTGTCCCCCATTTTAGCTCGGGTCCTCTATCAGAGGCCAGGAATCTTGAGGGTCCTGTGCAGTATCAGTGCTGTTCCCGGCACTGCGCTTTTCTGGACCGAGATATCCGATGTTGTTCCCGGGATCTGTTGCAACCACTCGTCGAGTTTGGGGGTCACTGCCCCGAGTGCTCCGACCACCACAGGCACGAAGACTGTCACCTTTACCTTCCAGGCTCTCTCCAGCTCCTCTCTGAGCCCTTGGTATTTCTCGATTTTCTCATGTTCCTTCTTTCTGATGTTTCTATCACTCGCGACCGCTACAGCCACGACAACGGCTTTCCTTAGCCCTTTATCTATGACCACGATATCTGGTTGGTTGGCCATTACCATCTTGTCAGTCTGTATCTGGAAGTCCCACAGGATCCAGCACCTCATCCTCTGTTCCCCATTGTCTGAGACATTCTCTGAGTACATCATCCGTTGGAGCCTTCTCTTTGATATATTCATTAAGCTTGGATGTTTCATCCTGGACAGTGGCTCTCACACTCACGAGTCCCCGGCCTCCTTCCTTACGGCTTGTGTTGCAGTCTCAGGGGGCTGGACTTGGGATGGAACCCTGCATGCATGGTGAGGAGTTTTCGGGTCTTTACATCCTTGTTCTGAATCTCTTCTTTTGGCCACCCTATTATTCCTGCAGGGTATCTGATCACTGGCAGGGCATAGCTGTTTATTGCCTGGGTCGTGTTCTTGCCATTGAGCTGACTTCTTAGGACTTACCTGTAGGTATTTGGTCGTAGCCGCTTTCCTTGTTGCTAGTTCGAGGTTGCTATTGGCCTTTGGTATACCAAGGTACTTGTAGCTGTTTTCAATGTCTGCTATTGTTCCTTCGGGAAGTGAGACCCCTTCAGTGTGGACTACCTTGCCCCTCTTAGTCACCATCCGAGAAAATTTCTCCAGCCCGAATGACATCCCGATATCACTGCTGTAGATCCTGGTTGTGTGGATCACGGAGTCTATGTCCCTTTCGCTCTTAGCATTCAGCTTTATGTCATCCATGTACAGGAGGTGACTGATTGTAGCTCCATTTCTGAGGCGGTATCCATAGCCTGTCTTGGCGATTATTTGGCTGAGGGGGGTCAGTCCTATGCAGAACAGCAGTGGGGAGAGTGCATCACCTTGGTGTATGCCACATTTGATGGACACTTGCGTGAGTGGCTTACCATTGGCTTCAAGTGTGGTTTTCCACATCCTCATCGAGTTTGCAACGAAGGCTCTCAGGGTCCTGTACGTACGTACGTACGCACGCACACACGCACGTACGGACGCGCACACGCACGCACACACAAACACACACACACACACACACACACACACACACACACACACACACACACACACACACACACACACACACACACACACACACACACACATACATACACACATACATACATACATACATACATACATACAAACAATGGGGCCTTACGAACTTAATTGATTCCCAGACAGAGTGTGTAAGGCGAAAAGTGTGTCTCCCAAAAATAAATCAGAAAAGTGTATTTGTTCATAACATCCCAGAGGTTTACTAATGTATCACTTAAAGGACAACCGACGTCTCCGGCCGGACAAGTTGTGTCCATAATTTGTAAAATCGCTTCAAATGACTTCTACTGAGCGTATTTTACAGATTCCACCACATATATATATACTTTACGTTTTAATACTCGCGCTGAATATTCCGGAAGTCTTGTTTTTGACGAGTCCTCACCCTACGTCACTGAAGGAACGCCCCTGACCGACAAAGGACATACCTTGCATCACCTCAATGCATTTTGCGGTACTTTGTTTGGTCTGAAAACTTCGTGTTGAACCGTGTTGATGGCGAAATTAGAAGGAAAACACATAAATAACGCGATGGTGATTCGTTGTGTGTTGCGCCACGACTTCTACAGTGTATTTGATGTTCGCTGACAAAACTTCCCAGGAGACAATTTCCACGGACCTTTGTCGCCATCTTCTGCTTTTTTTTGGGTACTGTGAGTACTAAAGAGTTTTTCACTACATTTCTCTCCAGATGCAACAAAATGACCGGAAACAATTCTTTAATCGATTGCAAACATGTATGATTTCCTCTTCAGAACTATGTATTTGAATCATATTCATAACTGGATGAGGAACAAGAAAGCATCTTTTCTGAATCTGAAGCCATTGTTTTGATTCTCGAGCAAGGCAAGACGTCTTGGTGTGACGTCACGAACTGGGGGCGGGACTTTCTTAAAATGCCCAATTCGCAGCTCATTTTTTTTGCGGATTTTGGATACTTGAAGTCATTTTTATTGGTGTTTTGCATTTGACTAAAAATATCAACCTACGTGTTTTGGGTATTTTAGATGCTATAAAACGTTTTTCTGATGTCAGTTAGGAAACAAAAAAGTGATGTCGGTTGTCCTTTAAATTTGCATATACTGTACTCTCAATAAATAGCTTGGCAGAAGGCGGCAGAATTTGGACGTCGGTCATGAATGCCGCATTCCCTAGCGGCAGTAAAAGACAATCTTCCTGTGTTCTAGCCTTTTTTCACAGTGTCCAAACAAACATCTCGGACACTGATCTATTTTCCACAGCAGCAGACAATGCTCTGAAGGCCAACTGAATAATTGCACACGTCTACTACAAATAGTGCGACTGATTATTTTTAAATGGTTCAATGATTTCCTGCACCAACTCTACAACAGTCATCATATTTTATTCTACAACTGACCACTTTTGCTCTGCCTGATACTTTGCACATTGTCTCTCAGTTGTCACTGAGCGGTACCACGCCGTAATGCCTTTCCATGCATATTTGTCATTTTATGGTGATACTAGTACTGCATGTTCTACTGGAGACAAATTCCTTGTGTGTTCTACATACTTGGCCAGTAAAAATGATTCTAATTCTGATAATAATTCCCCTCATGAAAGTACCATAATTAGGATCAGCATGTAGCTCTTTATTTCACATTGCCTTGTCAATACACTAGTAATGTTTGCAGCTTGTTGGAGTGCATCATTAACTCTGTGTAGCTATGGGGCTTATAACATAAACCGCAGCGTCCACGGCTCAGATCCCCTGAATTGGGAGGTCGTTCGGAACGACCAACGAGGTTATCACTCATGTCAAATTCTTTGCCAAAGTGGCCACTTTGTTTTGGAAAGCGATCTGGCTTTGTCACGCCTTGGCATTCACTCATTCCCCTTGAGTAAATATAAGAGGTACTGCAACACGAGGATAATATGAGGAGGGGTGTGGGGGGACACAAAGGTTGTCATATAAATATAAAAAAAAAACACTTACTTTGATATGTACATTGTTGAGGATCTTGTCAATTAAGGTATACTTTTATGGTAGTTTGATGAACACAATTTGGAGAAACCATCATTCTGGCAAGCAGTTCAGTGTGGATGTATTCTGATTTGTTTTTGTTGCTGAAAAACAACTCTCTACTGTATTTATATTTTTGAAGGTAATACATTAAAATAATATTTAAAACACGTTCATATTTTTCTTGCTGTTGAAGGAATATAACTTACCACATCATCACAAGGGAAATGTATAACATGTTCAAATACTGGTAGGTACATTTGGTGTACTGCATGTTGTAATTGTACTCTGAGCATTTTTCTATCTGTGTGTGAATGAGGATAATTCACACTAACATTTTCTTTTGAATGAGGCCGAGGTGTTTTGTAAACTTGTTTGATGTCTATTGAAAAAATATATTTAGGATGCAAGCTGACGTCATCATTTGTGCATGAATCTTTTGTTGTAAGACACCAAACACATTTCGGGCGTCCCGGTAATCGAGTGCTTAGCATCAGTGACATATGAATTTTTGAAATTGTAAGTTTCAGTTCCAAATGTATGACAGGCATACAATCGTTGTTAACCGTAAACTCAATCTACCTGGGTCATCGGAAAAAGACTAAAATTAAAACAGATGTTGTAGCGATCTGCTATATGGTAGGTGGGAAATATGTGGAAGTTTGATCAAATAAAACGAGGAGAAAATTGCCGTAATTGAGTACTCTTCTCTTTCCATCCGCTGGGAAAAGTCGAGTAAAGCAGGGTTTGCCAACCAGGTTAATGGGTACCCCCCGGGTACGTGAGTACTTTACAGGGGAGGGGGGGTGAAAATATTTGATCATGTATTTTCTGGGCACAGCCGGGCCAAAATCACAACAGCTCGAGTTTTATTCAACCCACATGGTTGATGAATAGTGCTTAAAACAGCGAAAGGAGCTCTGAGCGTTATTTTTCTGATGTGTTTAGTTCCTCATATTTGAAATTGAAAGCGAACAAAGAAGCTCCAATATTCAGTTATAATATTAATAATAATAATAATAATAATAATAATAATAATAATAATAATAATAATAATGTTTGATTTCTAGGCGCCTTTCAAAAACTCAGTTATGAGTTAAATATTACAAAGAACAGTTTTCCCTTGATTTGGATTCTGATTGTTTCTTTCTGTTGCTTGTTCCATGTCAACATGTTTCATTTGAACTAAATAAATAAAAAGTCAAAAAATTAAAAAAATGCCAAGGAAAAATATTAAAGAACCAGAAAAAAATGATTCTGGTTTCATAATCGTTTGTGTCTATGGATGAAAAGGTTTCTTCATCGTCTTTTCATCGATGGATCACTCCTGTACGACTGAGAGCTTACACAGACGTTTGTGTTTATGTTTACTACTACTATGTTTCAGTACTTTTGGCAGACATCGTTATACACGGGCTCCTCAACTTAAAGGTTTGGTGATTCAGAAGCCAAAAACGGTTGAGAGCCAGTGGGGTAAAGCTACACATATTTCAACAACACCCACTTTAGTCCAGCTAAAAAAGTGGGGTCAGGTTGCTGTGGTTGATCAATGTTTGCCAGAGCATTCCCGCATGCATGTTGGTATTTTAAACCTTTCCAACAGACTACATCATTTGTTTTGAATGTCAACACTTATTGTTAGCCTACTACTGAAAGGACAAAGTGAACTGAAACCCAATCTCTATTTTATCTCAACTGGCTACAGGAATTTCACTGACCACCTTAATTAGGTATATGAGTAGAGCAACAATCTTAGAAACAGCTCTCAGAATGATGCGGTGCAGTTCTATGAACAAACTATCAAAAAATATTGATTGTAGCAGTCCGAAAGGAGCACACACGACTGACTGTAGACACGTCTTTATTTCACACAAGTGGATCTGAACAATCATGAGAAAGTGTGCCAAAACATGCTGAGAGGCATGGTCCTAGACCTAGTGTCTGCCACACTTACACCCTCCCGTACACCTAGAACAGAGGTCGGGAACCTTTTTGATACGAGAGGCTTAAAACATAATAAAAAATATTTAGAAATGTTTGTGTGTGTTTGTGTTTGTGTGTGTGTGTGTGTGTGCTTACTGTGCTGGCTTTCTCTGCAGTGAGACCGCATTGCTGTCGTTCTGCATATCGCTATTAAAGCGTTCAAACACGTTTAGTATATGAACTAAATTTCTACAGTTTAGCTGGTGTATATAATGTAGAGTCGTTGTACATTATAAACACTGTACTACAGTGTTTATTTTGTTTTCTTTTTATCAAAACGCTGTGCGTAGGTGAGGCAAACAGTTCTCCCGCCTCATGACAGGGGGCGCTTGTGATTCCAGAGATACTTCCGACTCCACGTCTGCAGAATAATAGAATTAGAGACAGAAAGCTACAGTAAACAGTTAGCAAGTAAAGTGCTACCCTGCAGTCATTTTTTCGTGTTGCTTGGCCTCACTTTCAGAATGGAGGATTACATATCTAAATTGAAAGAATTTTCTAAACTTGACTTTCAATCGAAGCAGGAGGTAATAATTAAAGGAAGACCAACACCGGAGCTAAAAGGTTTGCTTCAGACAACGGGACACAATACTCGCTCTTTTCAGGCGGACTGGTACTCACGAAAAGGCTGGCTGTGTGGATGTCCAGCAAGAAACCGCCTTTTCTGCTTTTCCTGCCTTCTGTTCTCAACTTGTGACAATGTCTTGACTCAAATGGGATATTGCGGCCTGAAAAATTTACAACGGAGCCTCATCAAAAATGAGCGAAGACTCAACATCAGCATCCACAATGCTAAGGTAAAGGAGAACCGGGAGATTTTAAAAGATCTCATCAATGCCACCTGCTTCCTTGCCAAACAACAGCTGGCATTTCGTGAAAATGATGAAAAAATGAAAGTAAAGGCTCTGCTAATCGTGGCAACTATGTTGAACTATTACATGCTTTCGCTGAGAAAGATGACAGGCTAGCGCGACATTTGAAGACATCCACTGTATTTTCTAGCCTGTGAAACAGAATACAGAACGATTTAATTGAAGCAGTTGGTGATGTCATTAGAAATGACATTAAAAAGGAGATCGGTGCAGCCCCATTTGTTGCTGTAGAAGTAGACGAGATTGTCATTCTCAGCACTGAAAACATACAGTCGGAATAGGACTGATCAAGGACGACTTTCTTCACTGGCAGTGATCTCCGTTGAGACAGAGAGACTTTTAAAACTGAAGAAAGATAAGGAAGGCTTCTACAAAGAAGTTATCGATGCCTTTCTTCAGAAGGAGCGGCGCATGGACTTCATTTACAAGTAAAGGTAACACGATAAAAACGTTTTTTTAATTATTTTTTTCTATGCTACAGTTTGTATATATGAAGAATGCTGACATGAAATTTTAAACAAAATATGTTAACTGTTGCCAATCAAATGGTGAATAAACTACTCTGTGGAGTTCATATGTTTGTAAATCTGACTATGATGACGTCAGTGCCTCACCAGCCATGAACCTCACCGCACGTCACTGCATGACTTATATTGACTTTAACAAACATAATGAACACGAAAACGCCAATTTGCCGGGAGAGAGAGAGTGTGTGTGTGTGTGTGTGTGTGTGTGTGTGTGTGTGTGTGTGTGTGTGTGTGTGTGTGTGTGTGTGTGAGACAATAAAATGTCAGAATGTATTATTTAAAATAATTTTGTGATAATACTGAATGATTTTCTGTTCCTCATGATTGGTAAAAATCCAGCCAAACTATCAGAATGAAAGTCAACTTGCCGGGTCCATACGCAAGCTTACTACTAGCTGGCCTTCACACTGCTAATTCGCTTGCACGCTTGTTTTCTTCTGTCTCTTGCAGAAATATATTGATGCTAACGTAGCATGGGGCTTGTCAAAGTGTAACTGACATTCGACTGTTTCATGGCAATTGGGATTGTTTCATTGCAAATTAGAATCACGGCAGACCTGTTCTCTCCACAAAGGTGAATCCTTCTGTCCATTCAACCTGAAGTGTTCAATACTCGTCCCCTTTTTTACTCATCTGGCTTATTGAAAAGAGCCGTTTACCTGTTTCGACGTCAACGGCACCTAGGTCAGTATTAGGCAATCAAAATTGAGCTTTCAGCCAACCGACACTAGTATCATCCAATCAAAATTGCGCTTTCCACCAACTGCAGCCCAAACAGGATATGAAGGGCGAAAAATCGAGAACAATATTTTGTTTTATCTGCGAGCCAGATGCAATCATCAAAAGAGCCATATATGGCCCGCGAGCCATAGGTTCTCGACCCCTGTCCTAGAAGGACAATCAAAATGAATAGTTCACAGGGGGCTTGACTAGCTTGCCACAATGATGACACAGTCCCTCTTTTGGTGGCGCAGGTGAACTTTGCCGGCCCAGATGAGACGAGTGGGGGACCGACACTCAACCTAAGGACTTCGCCAAAGCAAGCAGACACAGAGCTCGGACACAAACTGGGAGCTCCTGTCCGAGGTGATATCGGATGGCGTGCCAAAACGTGCGACCAAGGATGGTGGTGGAAGACAGGGGAACTACTTTCGGCCATCTAGTGGTATGATCGACCATAGTGAGGAGATGTGTGCAACCCTGCGAAAGGAGGTGCCCACTCAAATCCACATGGACTTGGTTAAATCTCCTGGCCGGAATCGGAAAAGTTTCAAGGTGTGCCTGTGAACCTTGGCGCGGTTACATGCCTTTGTAAACTGGGCCAGACAAACATGACCCCAAGCAGATTGATTGGCGCCCGAACACCAGGGTGTAAAGGTAATGAATTGAATAAAGAATTCAGCGACGTAATTCCAGTGGAACCACGGGACGAATGCGACCCGTAGACACATCGCAGAGGAGAGTGGGAAAGCCCTCACGCAATGCTACCTCCTCAAGCTTAAGGGCCGTGCCTGCCACTTTGAGTTTGTGGATGTCCGGCTGCTCAGATTGGGCAGTTGCCATTTCTGAAAAATCAACCTTGAGCTGGACTGGACATACGATTGCACGTGACAAACAATCAGCCACAGGGTTACATTTTCCAGCCACATGATGAATGTCCGTTATAAACTCCGAAGTTGCAGTTGCTGTCGATCGACAACGGTTCAGTCACCTTCGACATAGTGACTGTACTGTAAGTCTATGATTCACATAGGCGGTGGAGCAGTGCCTTTTCATCTGTTGCATCTTTAACCTATACACGCCCCCCCCGGCTGTATGCCTGTTGGTTGAGAGGCATTGTCACATAATATACAGGTATCGGTATTTTGCTAGCAGTGCCCACAAAGAAATAGCATTGCTATAGTTTTTGTTATGAAAGCAAAGTGTACACTTACTGATAACACAAGTTTTAAATCCAAATGTACAGCATGCTGTAAAATTGCTTCTTTGGATAATAAAAAGCATGTTGTTGGTGTGTGTAAATGTATTGCAGAAACATGAAATGAATAATTGTACTCTGAGCATTTTTATATCTGTGTGTGTATGAGGAAAATTCAAAAGCATTAAGAAAATTTGATTATTCTCTTTTGAATTAGGCCCAGGTGTTTTGTGAACTTTGTTGACGTCTATTGAAAAAAACATATTTAGGATGCAAGCTGACATCATCATTTGTGCACAAATCCTTTGTTGTAAGATGCCAAACACATTACGGGCGGCCCGGTAATCGAGTTATTAGCATGTCGACTTGACAGTGCCATGCACCAGGTTCAATTCCCGCTCCGGCCTCCTTATGTGGAGTACGCCTGTGCTCCTCAGGCCTGGGTGGGTTTTCTCCCGATCTGCTGGGTCCTCCTATGTTCCAAAAAATGCATGGGAGGCTGATGGAACAATCGAAATTGTCCCTAGGTGTGAGTGTGAGTGCGGATGGTTGTTCGTCTCTGTGTGCCCTGCAATTGGCTGGCAACCAATGCAGGGTATCCCCTGCCTAGTGCCCAGAGATGGCTGGGATAGGCTCCAGCACCCCAAATGACTCTAGAAAGGAGAAAGCTGTCCGGAAAATGAATGAACAAATGAATGAATGTGTGAATGAAAATACAGTAAAACCTCCACTGACGAATACATGAACACACACCCATACATGCATACACAGTACCTGTACATCATTTCCTAGCGGATGTTGGGCTGAGGGCAGACGGCACTCTGAACTGGTTGCCAGTCAGTTGAAGGACACATCTAGAGAAACAACCATTCACAACTACAGTAAAGTCTCGTTATATCGATATCGGATATATCGATAGTCCCGGTTATATCGATACTATTTCTATGCACGCACGGAGAAAATTACATGCAAACAGGGTATATATAAATATATCGATATATTTCCTTGAATATCGATATAACGAGACTTTACTGTATATTTAAACAGACATTGTGTGGGAGCTGATCTTACACTGCTTGCACTATGTACGACCGCCCTAGTACTATTTCCTAAAAATAAATAAGTAAATAAATTAGGGTTAGGAGTGGAGAATATTTTGACATGAAGTACAAGCTACTGAAAGAAAATGTTGTAACTTTAAAATACAGAAAAATTAAAATAAAAAAGGATGGTAGATGTTTATTTGTTGAGCATGGTTGGAAGAAACACATACTTGCTCCATGGATTTACACAGCCCCACACTTCCGAGCATTACCTCCATAGATACTTAGTTCAAAATGACCTTCAGATTTATGTTATCCTTAAAGGAGAACCGACACTATTTTTTTGTTTCCTAACTGACATCAGAAAAATGTCTTATAGCATCGAAAATAGCAAAAACACGCAGGCTGTTATTTTTAGTCAAATGCAAAACACCAATAAAAATGACTTAAAGTGTCCCAAAACTTCCACAAATGAGCTCAAAACTGAGGAGATTCAGAAATTCCCGCCCCCTTGTTCGTGATGGCACGTTAGGATTGGCCCACCCACAAACTGCCTTGCTCCAGAATCAAAACAATGGCTTCAGAAAGTTCAGATTTGGAAAAGATGCTTTTCTTGTTACTCATCCAGTTATGAATATGATTCAAATAGTTCTGAAGAGGAAAGCGTAAATGTTTGCAATCGCTTAAAGAAGTCCTTCCGTATCAATTCGAGCCGTCTGCAAGCGATGAAACCGGTGAAGGAGATCTGGACTCTGATGTCGCAGCCCAGAAAATGCACAAGGTGGCGCACAAGCGGCGTGTCGTCCAGTGTATGGAGCCGCTTTTAGGAGCCGACCTTCGGTTAAAGCCGCTCGTGATTGGTTAAAATCCGTGGTAGAAGACAGAGGGGTGGGTTTTACGCACACACACAAAAGAGACAGCGGCACACTTTGAACAAGCATACGGACATCAGATGTTGAGACGAGAGAGAAAGCTCTTACAGTGCTCCAGAGTAAAAAATGACATGGTGGAAAGTGGATGCTTGTCTGATCTGTTTGCTCCACTAATATGGCGATTGCTCTCTTTCACCAGGTGACCTCACAGTTAGCATGCAGTGTGACTAAATGAGTAACCATCAAACTTCCGCTATCCAAGCGCCGACTCGCTAACTCTGGTTAGCTTACTCATTTGCCCCCTCTGGTTGACTGCTCTGCTCTGTTGGAAATGGGCTGATTTGTCTGCTGGGAATTTGTGTAAACTTACACCTTCTTTATGCGTGTTACCGCAATTGGATGTGACACACAACGATTCACCATCACGTTATTTATGTAGTTTTCCTTCTAACTTCGCGATCAACACAATGTTTTCAGATGAAAAAAAAGTACCCAAAATGTGACATCGTCATCAACTCGAAAACAAGACTTCTTGAATATCCAGCTTAAAAAGTAAAATATAGCTATATGCGGTGGAATCCTTGTAAAATGCGGTCAGTAGAAGTCATTTGAAGTGATTTTACAAATTATGGACGCAACTTGTCCGGAGGTGTCGGTTGTCCTTTAAGGCTCTTTACCTTTTTCGTTTGTGAACCCTTAAATTTGGTCAAGGCCTGTTCATGTCAGCCTGACTTTTGTCATCCATCTATCCACAAACTACAGTATAAAGCTCCCTAATTATCTGAAAGGAAAGTAGGCCCATTTGTCAACACTGTCTCGGGTGTGTTTTCTCATTTGTCCGCCTGAGATTTGCCTCAGTGAGTTAACGGCAACCTGATTATCATTATTTATTTATTTTATTTTTACATTCAGTTTCTCTCAGAAGTCTGAGACTTGCTATGGGACAGTGATTGAGCCATTGGGAACTTAACTACAAAAAAGGAAAGGCTTTCTCCCCCTTGTGCGTTGATTGATAAATAGCAGGCAGGCCCCTCTGACTTTCTCCCCTGCTGTGGTAAGCAGTTACACATTGAGTGGAGAAAGACGACAAGATCCCTCAACTGCTCTATCCAGCTGTGCCATTCTTGCTTCTGTGTTTTATTTCTCTCACTTGGCACAGTGTCACCTGTGTCGACAAATATTCCCCTGATCTGCACTGCGTGAAGTCCTTTGGATCAATGTGAACTCTTTGATGGTATATAGGAAAACAATGTCACCTATATGCTGTAATTCTAAGGCATTTAAGACACATTAAATCGACATCAATTTAACACGCACAGCTAGAAAATTTTGAGAAATGTACATGATTTTGGGTAGGAGAATGGACTGCCTCAGAACCGTTGATATGATTAATTTCATTTCATTCAAGTGATCGTTTTCAGCCGGTCTTTGAACGCATTTTGAGTCAAAATGCAGGTAAGAAGGTATGGAGACCAAGAGTGCAGTGTCTTCATTTGCTTGAGTGCTAAACAAATGAATAAAGTGTATGTTTAAAAAAAAGTAACATGGCGGCTCTTTTTTTTTTGGAGCTGCAACAATTGTATAAAAAGACCGGTCCAGTGCATGCATTTTAGAAGTTGTACAAAATTCCTAAATGGGTTTGTCAGGCGAATCAATGTCCGATGGAAGTATATGTGTTAAAAAAAAGTGATTTCACACAAACATATCTTGTTAAAATAACATTAATTTGTGATGCATTAATAAAACACATCAACACTATGTGATGGTGAACAGAATACGAATGATCATCATGTCTTGGAGGAGGATCTTTTTTCAGTCTGTGAGGGGTGCATTTTCAAAGTGGGCTTTTTATTAATCCTCAAAGAGAAGGAAAAAAATATTGAATGGCACATGTTGGACGCATAAAAAGGTTTCTGTGATGTCAAACACTACAGAGTCCCAGAAATGACATGAAGACTGCATTGTGCCCTCAAAGTAATTTGTGCAGGGAAAAACATTTTTAATTTGTCTGCAAAAACTACTGATTTGTGTGGGACAAATGAAAGCCCATTTGCGCACACCAATTACAATTTTGTGCGCATTAATTACTAATTTGCGTACACACACTATTACTTAGTGCACATGAAATTGCCACATTGCGTACTGACAGTATGCACATTAAGTAGTGCTGATCCCGACTGGACAATAAAATAAAGACATCAAGTGCACCATTATTGTATAATATTCAAAAACACACAGTATACACAAAGTATTGCATCAGATGTTTTTATTTTATACCAACATTCAGTGGTGACATGATGACAAAGAGTTGACATCCACCGATAAAATGGATGGCAGCATCCTCGACCTTTCAACTTTGCACGAAGGTGCATTAGATTTTTTTCATCAAAGTGATCCCCATGGGGCCATAGCTACATTCTGAGCATCCTCTCACTCAGGGGTGGGCAAACTCGTGGGCCACAATGGGTTCTAAAGTTTGACAGAGGGGCCGGGCCAGGAGCATTTGGAGGGAGTATTTGGGCCGCATATACTGAAGTATTAAATGTAGTGTGTGCACACCTCATAGCACATTAAGAACACTACAACCCAATTTATTAATTGCCTTTCAAATGTGAAAAATAGCCTTTATCAGTTAATAAATGTGTCCCAAGTAATATGCAAGAGATGGCATTTACATACTATTTTGCAGATACTGGGAGGAGGAAATGTAAATACAGTGAGACCTCAACTTACAAACACCTTAACGTACAAAATATTCGTCTTACAAACGTCAAATTTATGAAAATTAAACCTTATAATAAGCACTATTTTCATAATACACACCCACCACGGCTGGCGGAGTGATCTTCGGCGGAAGCACACGCCCGAACAGCACCAGAGGTTAAGTTAACAACAGTCCTTATGGAAGGTGACTCTCCTTCCATAAGCCATCAACGACCATAAAAAAGGTAAATAAAACTTTATTTTACAGCACAGTTTATTTCTTTAATTACAGTCCTCATGTGATGCGGCCCTCTTTCCAAAAAGCAATTCCCTTTGACCTTCGACCTCCAACGCCATTCCATCAAGCCATAAATAACCATCACAAATGTAAATGAAGTGACTTTATGATACAATGCAATGTATTTCTTTCATTACAATACAATAGCACATTAATTATACATAGAATAAGGTATATTGTGTGTAGTTTTAAGGCTTATTTAGTTGAAAAGTAAATTTTATGGAAACGCGGGAACGGATTATTCCCATTTTAATGGTTTCCTATGGGATTTCTTTTTTTGAGATACACACTTTTCGCCTTACACACTCTGTCAGGGAACCAATTTAGTTCGTAAGTTGAGGTCTCACTGTAGAATAAAATAACATACGCACTGTGATTTATCATGATTGCGTCAGTTTTTAATAAGTTTCAATAAAAGGTGCAAAGCTAAAGAAATCAACATTTATTGAAAAGGGGAATCACTTTCAACATTCAAAACATATTATTACACAACAAAATACTCAAGCACAATAATATCTACTTGTGTTAAACTCCGCAAAATCATGGATGGATGGATTTTCCTGACCGCGCGCTCTCCAAACTCGACATGGACGCCCTCGCCTTCACGCGCAAACAGTACATGTGTTTTGTTGCCAAGCACACAGACATAGGCTAGCTGTATTAAATATCCTACCTGCAGCTGAAATTTACATACTCTGCACGGCAGCCAATCAGAGGCCTGCTTCGTGCTTCGGACTTTCCCGAGCGTTATAAGGTCCTGCATTTGCATATCATTTTCCAAAGTAGGTGCACAGAACCTCAGCCCCAATAGAAAGATTAAAAAGAAGCTAACAAAATTTATGACGCTACAAAATGTAAACGTACATTGTACCGTGACTGTAAAGTGTACTTGAGAGTTTTAAAAGGCATTTAGTTGACAACGCAACGCAAAGATTACACTGCACCAGTGAATGGATAAACGTAAACTGGAGCATAACCTTGAGCATGGGGTATATACCATAGATTAAGCAAGGGAGAATTTGTAGTAGTTACGTCCTTAATTAAAAGGATATTTTATACTCTGCAACAATGTTTTTTGGCGATTAGTCATCTTATTGTGTTTCAAGTTGTGAAAAATGGGGCAGGCAACTTTTCAGAGTTGTCTGCCCTGGTTTGTCTGCCCTGGTGTCCGCTAATTTTTTGTCATGAGTTACAGACACTGTTTTTACGATAATTTGGACACGTTTGGCAGGCCGGATTAAAAAGCCTATGTGGCCCGTGGGCTGTAGTTTGCCCATGATGCTCTAACTACTTCATATGCACAAACTACTACTTCATGCACACGTTCTATTTGTGCACACAATGTAGTAGTCCATGTGTATTAAGAAGTAGTCCGTGTTTCTAAAGTACTTAGTAGTTACGGCGTATGCACAAAGAAAAACACAACACAAACCACAAATAATAAAAATAAAAATAATAATAATAATACAGTAAAGTCTCGTTATATCGATATTCAAGGGAGTCCGAAAAAATATCGATATAACCGGGACTATCGATATATCCGACCCTGTTTGCATGTAGTTTTCTCCGTGCGTGTATAGAAATAGTATCGATATAACCGGGACTATCGATATATCCGATATCGATATAACAGACTTTACTGTATAATAATAATCGATAGATACAATCACTTCCGGGTCGAATGTACGCTGGCGCGCTTTTGGCTGCCGCTGTTCGCCCGCAAACATTTTGGCTTCTTTTTGTTTTTTTACGATTCCTGTACCACTGGAAATACTCACAGTCACCAGAGGAACTTATGGTCGAACTCCAATCCGCTTTGGCTGTCGGATCGTCTCGTGATTCCGGTCGTTTATCCGGACCGCGAACGAGAACACGGACGAGAACACGTACGATCTCCACCCACCTGTACCCGCTGTTGAGGGCTAACCTGGGCGCTGCCTGTCTCTGGACGTTGCTGGTTGCTATCATGTCGCTCCTCCAACGACCCGTTGGACGGCTGCGATATTCGGCGTCAGAGCTGCTTGAACTCCGCTCCCGGTGGACGAGCGTGCCACAGGCGATTTTCCGATTCCCGGAAATCGCTCGCCGCCCTTCCCGGAGGTATATCCACCGCGGATCACGTCGAGACTTTCACCTCGACGACTCCAAGGATATCACCTCCCTGTGGTCATCTTTCCGCCGGCCACGCAGAGGTTACAGCCGCTCCGTGCAACACCGTGTGTTGGCCGGCCTGGCTAGGTCGGCCAATACCCCTCAAAATGACACCACCCGCGTCACTTTCGGCCTCCTGAACATCCACTCGCTTACGGGTAAGGGTTGTCTTATCCAAGACATCCTTAGTGACCGTAAGCTGGACTTCTTCTATTTGAATGAGACCTGGCAAACGGCGGGGGACTTTTCCGAGTTGAACGACACGACGCCACCTGGGTTTGTTTACCTCTCAAAACCCCGCCTCTCGGGCCGCGGAGGCGGTCTCGCGATATTTTACCGCGAGATCTGGAAAGTCACTCAAGTACCAGTCCCGGAAACTCTTTGAATGCCTTGCGTGTGAAATTTCTGGTCCATCTCCCACAGTTATAGCCACTGTATATCGTCCCCCTAAACCACATCGTGACTTTTTAAAAGACTTCTCAGCCGTCCTCACACACCTCTCCGCTCTGTCACCAAATATTATTATCCTTGGGGACTTCAACATACACATTGACAATTCCACCCATCCCCTCACCAAAGACTTTATTTCCTCATTGGAGAGTTTTGGCTTACACCAATTCTCTGATTTCCCCACGCATATAAAAGGGCATACCCTGGACTTAATATGCTGCTGTGGTTTTACCCCCGCCAACTGCACAGCAAACAAACTTCCTGTAACGGACCATTTCCTCGTCTCATTTAACGTTCCCATCACACTCTCTCTACCCAAGCCACCGCGCATCATCACTTATCGGAACATCCAACACATTGACACTGTCACCCTCACTGCAATGGCTGCCAACCTCAAACCGGACGACAACTCCCCCCCTGATGAACTTGTTTCCCAATACAACATGGACCTTGCACACATGCTCAACACCCTTGCTCCTGTTAAATCCCGGTCAGTCCAATTCACTCGATCCGCCCCTTGGTTCACCGCCCAACTCCGCTCCACCAAGGCGAAAACTCGGCAGCTGGAAAGACTTTACAGAAAGACCGGCCTCACCACCCACCAGGACATGTACACAGCTCACCTCACCCACTACAAGGACTCTATCACACGCGCAAAATCGGAATACTATTCTGGACTGATTGATGCTAACAGTGGGAATTCACTGACTCTGTTTTCCCTATACAACAAAATCATTCAACCCCCTATCTCTCTCCCCCCACACTTTCACTCCTCAGACACCTGCAACGCACTACTTCTGTTTTTCACTGAAAAGATCAACAAGATCCACCAGCATCTCGGCTCCTCTGTATCCCCCCCCTCCCCCAACCTTCCTACTCCATATCAACTGCTGTCGTCTTTTGAACTCCCTCATCCCTCCTTACTTTCTGACCTCATCACCAAGTCCAAGAATTCCACCTGTCAACTTGACCCCCTCCCTACTGTCCTCATCAAATCTTGTCTACCTGCTCTCCTCCCTTTTATTTCAGCTATTATTCACTCCTCACTGGCCGCTCACAGTTTATCCAAATTACCTCATTCACTTCACGGTCCTCCCCTGTGTCTTCTGGTGTGCCCCAAGGTTCTGTCCTGGGGCCCCTTCTCTTTATTATATACCTTCTTCCCCTTGGTGATATCTTCCGCAAATTTGGAATTCATTTTCACTGCTTCGCGGATGACACCCAGCTCTACCTCTCCAGTAAACCCGACGCCTCTCTTCCACCTGCATCCCTTACACTTTGCCTCTCAGAAATCAAATCCTGGTTTTCTCATAACTTTCTCAAACTAAACAGCGAAAAAACTGAACTTCTCCTTGTCGGTACAAAATCCACCCTTCACAAAGCAAACCGTTTCTCTCTCACCATTGACAATTCTACCGTGTCCCCCGCCCTTCAGGTTAAGAGCCTGGGTGTCATCCTTGATAGCACACTATCTTTTCACTCCCACATAAATAACATAACCCGGTCTGCATATTTTCACCTCCACAATATCAATCGTCTCCGTCCCTCTCTCACCCCTCACACCACTGCTATCCTCGTCCACAGTCTCGTCACCTCCCGTATCGATTATTGTAATTCACTTCTTTTCGGGGTCAATCAAAAATGTCTCCATAAACTCCAACTAGTCCAAAATTCCTCAGCCCGGATCATCACAAAAACCCCCTCATTTCACCACATCACTCCTGTCCTCCAACAGCTCCACTGGCTCCCTGTTAAAGTATTGAATTCAAGATACTTCTGTTTACATTTAAAGCTATCCATAACCTTGCCCCCCCCTATCTGTCTGACCTAATTCAAATCTCCGTTCCTACTCGGGCCCTCAGATCCTCTTCCTCCCTCCACCTCTACACGCCCTCTGCCCGTCTCACAACGATGGGGTGCAGAGCTTTCAGCCGCTCCGCTCCTAAACTCTGGAACTCACTTCCACCCAACATCCGCAACATTGACTCCCTTCCTACTTTCAAATCTCACCTGAAAACCCACCTCTTTAAACTTGCTTACATGGTCTAATTTATTATGCTGTTTTATTATTTATTGCTTTATGCATGATTTTACTGTTTTGTGTGTTGTCTTTGTTGTAAAGTGTCCTTGAGTGCTCAGAATGGCGCTTGTAAATTAAATGTATTATTATTATTATTATTATAAGGAACACGGGCAGCCTGGTAGTCGAGTGGTTAACACACCGACTTTACAGTGTAGAGGTGGTCCGGTCTCCCTGTGTGGAGTTTGCATGTTCTCCCCGGGCCCCTCTGGTTTACTCCCACATTCCAAAAACATACGCGGCAGGCTGATTGAACACGCAAAATTGTCTCTAGGTGTTTGTCTCTGTGTTCTGTGTGCCCCGTGATTGGCTGGCAACCAATTCAGGGTGTCCCCCGCCTGTGTCGGAAGATGGCTGGGATTAGCTACACCACCCCCGCGACTCTAATAAGGATAAAGCGGTCTGGAAAATGGATGGATGGAAGAATAAGAACATATGAAGGGCCCCAAGAGTGAACCACAATCTAATGCAGATTTGGATCTCAAACTGGACCGCTGCAGCAAAGTATTATAGGTGGAAAGTGAGTCACATATGTGCATGTCTCAAGTCATGCTTTAGTCTCAAGCAAGAATCAAGTTATTGCGAAAAAAAAAAAAAGAAATCAAGCAAGTCAAATCTTGTCCCCAGCAAATTTCAAGCAGACAATAAATTATGTTGTTAAAGAAAAAAAAAACTATATTTGAGTGACAAATATATTTTTTACATATCCTAAAATAAAAAAGTGCAGTTATAACAGTAACATTTAATAAACCCATATTTGCATTTCTAAACAAATAAGAGAAAAAAACATTTATGTCTCTGCCACATGAATATGATGGACACGATCAAGTCCAGAAAGTCAACATAAAGCAGAGTTTGTTTATCCATTTCCATGCCTGAACCGCAATCTTTTTTTAATGGTGGCATTTTAAAATAACAGCTTTTGCAATCTAATCTTTGTACTTAAAAGCACAACTGACATATAGTTGAGTTTAGAGTTTCTCTTTGAACAGCTATAGATGAGGGATGCCCAAACGTTTTGGACCGAAGATCAACTTTTTTATGATCCAACCACCTACGAACAACTGAACACACGCACGTCATGATGAGCAACAGCCCTATTCTTGCATCCTGTTAACTATTGAAGCTTGCACATATGATTTTAAAAGGTTTCTTTCAGCCCTCTAGCTTCATTTTCTTTGCCTGTTGTCTCGGTAAGTTGTAAATGAAAAAAACCAGAATGAGAATAATAATTAGAATAACATATACAGCACAACGGCCCTGATCCCAAGCTACAATTGCAGACTGCTGACCTTCTGGTTGCAGGTCACATGCCACAATAGGTTAAAGATTTACTTCCATTTAATTTAATTTAATTTAATTTAATTTAATTTTTTCAGTATTTATTGTGAAAATTAGATTGATAGGTTGATGAGAGTGCAGTGTACATTGACAGATCAAATATACAGTGCCTCGACTGGGATCACCACCTTATCGTGGTGAGGCACTTTGCGCGTCTCCGTGACCCCGAGAGCTATGTCGGCTGGAGTCTTGTACTCCTGGCAGGGTCACCCAAGCCGAACAGGTCGGAGGGTAGAGGCCAGACAAAGAGTGATCCCAAATTCGCACCCGGGGGTAGGCGTAGGCGGAGTCCAACAGATCGGACCACCGGCAGCCCCTTGCAACCGCACTCACCTGAAGGTCGTCTCGAGTCTTCACTCTTGCCACTGGAATACAGTGGGCGCGGCCAAGTATGTGGGGGAAGGAATTGCGCGCCCCGTCCCTCACACTAAATCCACTAGTAGCGCAGGTTTCAGCTTCCACCATATAAGTCCACTGGCGATAGGATAAAGTGACGGGGGCAGGTCATGGATGTGACTGGAAGCTTCTAGCTTGATTCCTACACAGGGGCGGTACAGGATTGATGGTCGTTGCGAAGATGGGATGGAGCAACATTATCCTTCGGCAGCATCCTGTGCGTCTGAGCAGCCCTATTCAGGGTCCGCACTGCTCACCCCTTATAGGGGAAGGGTCTAGAAAAGGTGACCTAAACATTGCTTGTTCCACCACACCTGGGTGGCCCACCGCAGCCACCAAGGCATCCCCCCTCTGCGGTCGAAAACGAAATATAATCAAACCCATGACTATGAACCTGGCTTCCTGGAATGTTCGCACCCTCCTCGATGCTCGAGACGGGATGGAGAGACCTCGAAGACGAACTGCCCTCATCGCACATGAGCTGAGAAGGTACAACATCGATATTGGCGCACTCAGTGAGACTCGGTTCTCAGGCGAGGATTCACTCACAGAAGTTGGTGAAGGTTACACCTTCTTCTGGAAGGGTCTCCCAGAGAATGAGCGAAGACTCCATGGAGTTGGCTTTGCTGTGAAAAGCAGCTTACTCAGTAACATCCCTGAGTCCCCCCAAGGCATCAGTGAACGGCTTATGACCTGGCGTATTCCCCTGGTAAAAGGTCGCTTCGCAACTTTAATCAGCGCCTATGCTCCCACCTTGGATGCTGACGATAACACCAAAGATGTCCCTGGATGCTACCATATCCAAAATCCCTGCCTCTGATAAACTTGTTCTGATGGGTGACTTCAATGCCCGAGTAGGTACTGATGCCAGGCTCTGGAAACAAGTAATCGGAAGGCACGGGACGGGGAAAATAAACAGCAATGGCCTCCGACTCCTCACTCTGTGCTCTGAGCATCAGTTGATTGTAACTAACACCATCTTTCAACTGAAAAAGAAATACATCACATCATGGATGCACCCCAGGTCCAAACATTGGCACTTACTGGACTACATCATCACAAGGCAACGAGACCAAAATGATGTCTGCATCACGCGGGCCATGCGTGGGGCTGAATGCTGGACTGATCATCGACTGATCAAGTCCAGGCTCAAGCTGAGAATTCGACCTCCTCATAAGAAACAGCAACCCCAAAGGCGTCTTAACACCAGGGCCCTGGAGTCCCCAGAATGTGCAGCCAGCTACCGCCACAAGCTGGCAGAGGGACTTGCCAGCCTGGACAACGACACCAGTAACGGTGACCTTGATGTTGAAAGCAGGTGGAAAAAATTGAGGACAACAATTCATCAAGCTGCCTCTGAGACCATCGGCTTCACTCAGAAACGTCATCAAGACTGGTTCGATAACAGCTCAGCTGCCATACAGGAGCTTCTGGAAGCCAAGCGCAAAGCCCATACCACACTTTTCTCCAACCCTCATTCTCCACTTCTCCTCTCTCACTACAAGGCCATCCGTGGTGAAACACAGAAACAGCTGAGGATGATGGAGAACAAGTGGTGGCTCAGCAAGGCCCAAGAAATCCAGAGGCATGCAGACAACAACAACACACACGCCTTCTATGATGCTGTAAAATCCCTGCACGGCCCACGAAGACAACACATTGTCCCAGTTAAATCTGCAGACGGTTCTGTACTACTGAAGGACAAACAGCTAATACTTGAGCGCTGGGCAGAGCACTTTGACTCCCTGCTCAACCAAGTAAACCCTTCAGACACATCTGTCCTTGACTCCCTCCCAGAGCTTCCATCAGTTCCCTCCCTTGATGAACCTCCTCAGTTCACAGAGGTCCTCTCTGCAATCCGGAGCCTTAAAAACAACAAAAGCCCTGGCCCTGATGGACTTCCAGCTGAGGTCTTCAAGAGCGGCGGTTACCTCCTGACACGGAAGCTTTACCACCTCATCTGCAACATCTGGCAAAACGGGACACTTCCTCAGGAATGGAAAGACAGCAACATTGTCACCATTTACAAAAGGAAGGGGGACAAGTCAGTCTGCGGCAACAGCCGTGGCATCTCCCTACTTTCTGTTGCTGGCAAGATTCTTGCAAAAGTAATGCTGTTCCGTCTTACATCGCACATTACCGAAGACATCCTCCCAGAGACACAATGCGGCTTCAGGAAGGATGGAAGCACTCTGGACATGATCTTCGCTGCGCGCCAAGTTCAGGAGAAATGCAAGGAACAAAACAAGGACCTCTATATCACCTTCATTGACCTTACAAAGGCATTTGACACAGTTAACCGTGACATTCTCTGGACCATACTGCAGAAATTTGGCATCCCCTCCAAATTTCTCGGCATCCTAAAACAGTTCCACAGCGGCATGCAAGCAACTGTACTTGTTGGTGGCCAGCAATCTTCCCCGTTCCCTGTGGAAGTCGGGGTGAAGCAGGGCTGTGTACTGGCCCCTGCTATATTCAACCTGTTCCTGATGGCAGCTACGCTCCTCTTCCATAAGTCCATCCAGGAAGGTGGCGGCGTACAAATCCAATTCCGCCTGGATGGTAACCTGTTTAACATCAGACGCCTACAGGCCAAGACCAAGACCCTGATCAGCGGCATCCACGAGCTACAGTATGCAGATGATTGTGCTCTGCTGGCCCACAGCCCAGCTGCCATGCAAAATGCCCTTGATACCATGTCCTCCGTCTACCGATCACTCGGTCTCGTGATCAATGTAACCAAAACGGAGGTCATGGCAAAAGAGAGTTCTCCAACCCCAGCGTTCACCCTCAGTGGCACACACCTCAAGATTGTCCAACAATTCAGCTACCTCGGCAGCATTCTAACACCCTCCTGTCTAATTGCTGATGACGTCCAGGCCCGCATCCATCAAGCGTCCAAAGCTTTTGGCAGATTGCGTACTCGTGTGTTCGAAAACAACCACTTAAGAACTCCAACAAAAGTCGCAGTCTACCAAGCAGTGTGTGTGTCCACGCTGCTATATGGCGCAGAAGCCTGGACCATCTATCGACGCCATGTGAGACGCCTTGATGCATTCCACATCAGGTGCCTCCAACGAATCCTTGGCATCACCTGGCAGGATCGTGTTCCACACACCGACATCCTTCAACGCACTGCCTCCACCAGTATCGAGGCCATACTGGCAAAGAGGCAACTTCGGTGGGTTGGACATGTCATCCGGATGCCTAGCTGCCGCTTGCCTCGACAGGTGCTTTATGGACAACTCTTGTCAGCGAAGAGGAAGCCTGGTGGTCCTAAGCTGCGATACAAAGACCAGCTTAAACAGACTCTAAAGAACTGCAACATCAAGCCCAGCGATCTGGAGTCTGCTGCAGCGAACAGGCCACTGTGGCGCTCCTTATGCCACGAAGGGGTGACACAACTTGAAGACAAGCGCACCCAGAGGAGGATCGTGCGGCACGAGCAAAGACACCTTTGTGCTGCTTCAGTACCGTCTCGCCAGCCCGGTCCTGGCCTCACATGTCCTGAATGTGGCAGGATTTGTGGCTCCAGAATCGGGCTTCATAGTCACCTACAGTGGCATCGCCGCCAGCGCCAATAACCACTGTCCAATACCCCACAAAGCAATGGAAGCGACGTCATCCTCGACTTCGATGGACTGCCAAGAGATACAGTGTATTACTAAAATTCACAAAGACACACAAATGGTTGTTTATTTGCTTGTTTTTCCTCTTTCATGATTGACTTGGGACCAGTTCAAAACCTAACAATCGATTGTGATTGCATAATGGATACCCTTGGAACAGCAACCAAACCTGAGCACATGGAGGGAGTGATTCATCACCTGTTTGGTGGGCAAAACTGCACAAGCAACTGGTTAATTGTATGATGACACGTTAAGTGAGCGCCTGGTCGATGGCAGTTCATTTGTGAATGATTAGAGTGATTAATATCTCACTGTCAAGAAAAGACATATGAATGTTCAATTTGTTTTAGAGAGTAAATATTTGGCGGGAAATGTCTGTGCAAAGTCATGTCGTAATGTAGTGTATGTAAAGTATATGTACTGTGTGAGACAACACACTTGCTGTAATGAGACAGGTGTGTGCTGTTAGTAAGAGTGGGATTGAAAGTCCCAGCAGAGTGAAAATATATATCTTCTGAATTTGACACACATCAGAGAAGAGTGTTGTTAAAAACACTGCCAAGTATGAATAATCCAAAAGATATTGCAAAGGGTGTACAATAAGGCTCTAAACTGTCTTTGGCTTCATTTTTTTTAGATTTTAGAGCAGAGGTGGCAGCAGTAGGACTTCATGCTAAAAAAAGAGTACGACAGAGGCAGTGTTCGCTTTAAAGGACAACCGACACATTCAGACAAGTTGTGTCCATAATTTGTAAAATCACTTCAAATGACTTCTACTGAGCGCATTATACAAAGATTGACGGCATATAGCGATATTTTACGTTTTAAGACTCGCGCTGAAGATTCAGGAAGTCTTGTTTTCGAGTTGATGACGATGCCTGACGTGACATCACGTCAGGAACGCCTCTGACCGAGAAAGCGACACACAATGCATTTTGGGTACTTTTTTGGTCTGAAAACATCGTGTTGATCCGTGTTGATGGCGAAATTAGAAGGAAAAACATAAATAACGCGATGGTGAATCGTTCTGTGTCGCACCAACACTACCAATTGCGGTAACACCATAAAAGTGGACACACATTCTCAGCAGACAAATCAGCCCATTTCCAACGGAGCTTGTGCGCCATCTTGTGCATTTTCTCCATGCTACAGATGGCTCGAATTGATACGGAAGGACTTCTTTAATTGATTGCAAACATTGATGCTTTCCTCTTCAGAACTATTTGAATCATATTCATAACTGTATAAGTAACAAGAAAGCATCTTCTCCAAATCTGAATTCTTGAGCCATTGTTTTGTGTCTGGAGTATCCTGGCGTGACTTCACGAACAAGGGGACGGGACCTTCTGAAACTCGCCATTTCTGAGGTCATTTTGAAGCAGTTTTGGGACATTATAAGTCATTTTTATTGGTGTTTTGCATTTGACAAAAATATCAGCCTGCATGTTTTGAGTATTTTAGATGCTATAAAACGTTTTTTTTTTTTATGTCAGTTACGAAACAGAAAAAAAATGGCAGGCTGGAACGGTTGGAGAAAAATGTCAGGTATGATGTGTGATAGAAGGGTTTCAGTGAGGATGAAAGGAAAAGTGGATGAAATGGTAGTGAGACAACTCATATTGGAGGCGTTGGAGAGAAAGTCAGAGAAGCCAGACTGGAATGGGTTGGACATGTCCAGAGGAGAGAGAGAGCGACGATATCGTGAGAAGGATGCTGAGCCTTGAACTGCCAAGCAGCAGACCGAAAGGAAGACCAAAGAGGAGGTTTAGAGATGTTGTCAAAGAGGACATGTAGCTGGTGTGAGAAAAGAGGATGCACAAAACCCGGGTTAGATGGAGGGAAGGGAAAAGCCGAAAGGAAAAGAAGAAGAAGAAGATCAGGGGTGGCACACTCGTGAGCTGCATGCTGTTCTTTGGCTGGTTTATTTGCTGCTCCTGGGGTTCCACGTGACAAGTGTAGAAAATTCCTCTGCAGTGGCGCTGACGTTCAAACAGCGCTAAGTACAGGAGAATTTATAATGTCAGCCTATCATCAATACAGTTACTTGATCTTCATACAAGGAAGCCATTCAAACGACAATGAATCACCGCACATGCACAAACAACTGTGCTAAATGCTAAACGCTAGGCTAGTCAGTGAATTACTTTTGATTTTAAGGCAAGGATGCCCAATAAGTCAATTGTGACCGACCAGGAGACAGCAAACGGATCCCAAGTTGATAGCGAGGGTTGGGAAGAGGACACGTGTGGCAAAAATACTTGCGTGTGTGTGTTTGTGTCTTTTGATTTTCTTAATGTTTGGTGAAATTGCAGCTGTCACTCATCTCGGCGAGCATGCGTGTGTGGGTGAATATGCGCACATGTGCATGGTTGGGCATGAGTGTGTCCATGCTTGCACATGAGAATAAGCTTGATCGCGGGAGGCTTGTGGCTGTAAAAGTGTATGTGCCAAGCTGACCCAAGTAAGTAAGCACTGCAACTTTCATTTAGACAGTGCCCTGTTTCCAATGGCAACAACGGAATTCAAATCAGATTTGAAGAGGATTTTTTAGAAGTAGTCATGCCAAAAGTAGATGCACTAAGGGAGGAAACAACATCCATAGTGTGATGGCATGAGAGGCTAGCTCTCAGCGGGGCAGGACAAGGAGTGCAATGGGCGACAGGTTTGAATGCAAACAAACATTTTAATAATGGGTTACAAGGGGAATTCACAAGCAAAAAAGCAAGAATAGCGTCCCTTCCAATTCTTAAATCATATTAAAGTCTCTTCTGAGGTGAAACTGAAGACGGAGTTCTTTTCCATGTGTTTCTAGGCCTCACCCCTCTTGATGTCCTTCCTAGTTAGCCTAGCCACCATTAGCAAGGTTCCAAATCTGGTCTTCCTTGTTATGGTCCCAACTGGCTATGAGTTCCATGCAGCAATCAGTTTCTCGATGTTTCTCCACAGAGGACAACAATGGAGCTTGTCTCCCCGGCCACCACACTCAGAGGCTTTCTGCCTTAAAAGCCTTTCATGCCAATCAAGCCGTGATCAGCCACAGGTGTGGGGTTTGGATTGCTGCCTTCTACCAGATGTGGCCAAAACTCTGTCTGGGTGGAGCCATTTTAGGGGAATATATTTCCCCTCCAGGACCCAGCCTCTCGTAACATCACAATAGTAAGAGGAAAAACATGATTATATTTTTATTAGTGGAGTTGGGTGAACTGACTTTGTCTGAGATTCTGTCATTCATCGTTGAAAATGACAGACCTGTCATGTACAATAAATGTGGCTGAGCAGAGGTCTATGTTTGTGTGTGCGTGTGTGTGTGTGTGTGGGTGGGTGGGTGTGCGCGCGTATGTGCACGTCCATCCATCCATCCATCCATCCATCCATCCATCCATCCATCCATCCATCCATCCATCCATCCATCCATCCATCCATCCATCCATCAAATTTCAGCCCTCTGCCTTGAAATGTTATGTCAGGCTCGAGACTGAAAGGGAGAGAATGGAAAGCAAGAGAGACTGAAAGGGATCTGCCAAAGTTGGCTGTTAAAGAGCAACATATCATAACTTGAAGCAATCAAAGTGACAGGCTTCACATGATCTCATACCACCCTGTAATAATGAAGTGCAAATAAGCCGCAATGCTTTGTTCAGAATAAAAGGCACGCTTTAACTCAAACCTGAGATGTCGAACATCCCATTTTGGGTAAACCCTTGTAAAAAGAAAAACTGTTGAATAAATGATTAGCCATCTAGTATTTTTTTCACCATCATCCCCCAACAGCTCACCGACAAACTGAGCAAACTGGGTATCAGTCCCTCCCTGTGCAACTGGCTGCTGGACTTCCTGACGGGGAGACCACAGGCAGTCAGAGTTGGAAACAACACCTCCAGTACCATCACGCTGAACACAGGGGCCCCCCAGGGGTGTGTGCTGAGCCCCCTCCTCTTCACTCTGCTCACATATGACTGCTCACTATCATCACCCAGCTCCACCCTCTTCATAAAGTTTGCGGATGATACAACCGTGGTGGGCCTCATCAACAACGATGGAGGATGAGGAGGGATGAGGTCAGCCGCCTGGCCACGTAGTGCAAGGACAATAATCTCCGTCTGAATGTGGAGAAGGCGAAGGAGATTGTTGTTGAGATTGTTGAAGAAGCCTTCAGGAAAGTGCACCCCTAGCATACTCCACTAACCATCGACGGTGCTGCAATGGAGAGAGTGAGCATCACCAAGTTTCTGCGAGTGCACATATCCGAACCTGTCCTGGAGCCACAACACGGCATCACTGGCCAAGAGGTCCCACCAGCGCCTGTACTTCCTCCGCAAGCTCAAAAGAGTTGGAGCCCCAACCCGCATCACAACCTCCTTCTACCGCGGTACCATCGAGAGCATCCTGACCAGCTGTATCACTGTGTGGTATGGCGCCTGCACCGTTTCCTGCCGTAAGTCTCTGCAGCGCATCGTGAGGACAGCTGAGAAGATCATCAGTGTCTCTCCCCCCACCGCCCATCGGGTAGGAGACTGCGGAGTCTCCGAACCATGCAGACTCAAGGACAGTTTCTGCCACCAGGCAGTCCGGAGACTCAACTCCCTCCCAGCCCTGGCCCCCTGCCGCCCGCCTCCCCACTGCCACACTCACCGAATTCTGAGTACACGCTACACGCTGTACTATCATCCATAACTCTATTTTTTGTTCTTTCTCGTTTTTTTCTGTAAGACCTCACTTCAACCCTTTATTGTTGTTTGTTTTTGCATTACTACATTACGTCACTTTACTTACGACACTACCTCACTTTACATACGTCACTAACTCACTTTACATACGACACTACCTCACTTTACATTCAGAAATTACATGTATTGTATGTTGTCAATTGGATGTCTTTTTTAGCCACGTTATAACTGCCTTGCACGCTGGGTCCAAGAGGACATTAATTTCATCTGTGCTGTATGGCATGCATATTAGCATATTTGACAATAAAGCTGACTTTGACTTTGACTTTTGTCAGTGGCAAAAATCGTCTGGGAGCAAAGACTTCCTTGAGTGAAAAGGGAAATAAAATACGCTGCTTAATTTAGCAACATAAATCACAGTTCTAAGTTGAATTGATCTCAAGAGGTCCACAGCTATCACTCTATCTTCAATTGTCCACACTGCTTGAATGGATTTGACTTATGTTCAGCACTCCAGCCTGAGCAAACTGTTATTCATATAGTTAAGTTTTTGTTCTCTTCCGCTGAACAGTGCAGAATGTGACCGACCAAAGCAACCAAACTCTGATGACATCATTCCACAAAGTGTTATGATCCCCTCATTGTAAAAACACATTTTATGTAGACCTATCGACAGTTTATTCTAGATCCATCCACCCAGGGATTCATTCTAACATCGCTTATCCTGAACAGGGTCGTGTAGAGTCGCTGAAGCCTATCGCAGCTGACCTTGAATGAAAGGCACACTACACCATGAACTGGTCACCAGTCAGTCGGAGGACACAGAAAGACAGACAAACATTCCCACCCACATTCACATTGTCGCAGAGTGGGAACCGATCCCACAATACCCACACACAAGTTTAGCATGTGTGTCGTGGTACACATCAGTGACTTTTCTTTCTAGTTTTGAAATTCCGAAAGGCCAAGGGTGTCAAAATCCGGTCCTCAAGGGCTGCTGTCCTACATGTTTTTCAAGTCTCCCTGTTGCAACGCCCCTGATTCAAGGCTACAGGCTCAATGGACACACCTGATTCTAATCATCAGC
Organism: Hippocampus bargibanti; assembly: GCF_051943395.1. Classification (NCBI taxonomy): domain Eukaryota; kingdom Metazoa; phylum Chordata; class Actinopteri; order Syngnathiformes; family Syngnathidae; genus Hippocampus; species Hippocampus bargibanti. The sequence continues at coordinate 11,344,509 of NC_142740.1, forward strand.
AAGCTCTGTGGAAGTCAGACATGAGCCCGTTCCCTTGAATCAGGTGCGTTGCAATAGGGAGATTTGGAAAACATGTAGGACAGCGGCCCTCGAGGACCAGAGTTTGACACTTCCCAAAAACATGATACACCAGCAATAAAGTTACATCAAAAGTATAGCTTTGATTTGAACAACAAATACATTGGCAAATTGATTGAATGTGATGTCGGGCATATTTTGCAATATTTAATGCATTTAGTTTAGATTATATTAGATTAGATGAGTCTTTCTTTAATGTAGCCACAAGGGGGCACAAGCCAGTGTCTTATTGTGCCGGTCCCAAGCTCGGATGAATACATAGGGTTGTGTCAGGAAGTGCATCCGACGTAAAGATCAAAGATGGTAAGGACTTGCAGCAGGTCCGGGTGATTAAGGATATATTAACAGGTGCCAGTAGTGGGATGGCAAGATGGAAAGAGTACTTTGAAGAATTGATGAAAGAGGAAATTGAGAAGGAACAAAGAGTAGAAGACGTGACTGTTGTGAACCAAGACTGTCAGAGATATGACAGACACCGTGGACAGAGACTCAGAACCAGAAAGATTGTCCCCACTGCCGGCAGGAGACGCAGTCATCAGATGACATACGTCTGAATTGTGCGCCCCTCTGCCAAGCTATTTATTGAGAGTATATGCAAATTACAGTGATATATTAGTAAAACACAGTTTTCTTGATTATAATGCCACGCCTCTGGGCGTTCTGAGCACCAACAGCTGCAAGCAGTAAAACATAACACATTTTAATTGGTTGTCTTTTCCAAGAACTAATAAGTTTGTAATCTGGCGCTTGTGCAGGATGTTTAAGCCGTAAATAACTTTGGTGGAAAAGGAGTATCTCAAGACCTTAATTCTGTGCAAGGCCGGACCTTCTAGAATCTTGATGGAGACGACAGTTCACCTTGCCGTGTCTGTTTCACTCAGATTTACTGTGGCCATCTGCGCTTTAACTGTAGGCCCATTGTTTAGTTCAGGGGTGGGCAAACTTTTTGACTCGCGGGCCGCATTGGGTTCTAAAATTTGACAGAGGGGCCGGGCCAGGAGCATTTGGAGGGAGTGTTTGGGCCGGAAATACTCCGAACAAGTTATGTCCATAATTTATAAAATCACTTCAAATGACTTCGACTGAGCGTATTTTACAAAGATTCCACAGCATATAGCTATAGTTTACGTTTTAAGACTTGCGCTGAATATATGAAGTCTTGTTTTCGAGTTGATGACGATCCCCATGTGACGTCACGTTTGGACCGCCCTGACCGAGAAAGCGACATACAATGCATTTTGGGTACTTTGTTTAGTCTGAAAACTTCGTGTTAATCCGTGTTGATGGCGAAATTAGAAGGAAAACACATAAATAACGCCATGGTGAATCGTTGTGTGTTGCACCAAGACAACTATTTGATATTCGCTGACACAAATTCCCAGCTGACAAATCAGCCCATTTCCAACGGAGCTTGGGCGCAATCTTCTGCTTTTTCTGGGTGCTACATTGCTGTCATTGACGGCTCGAATTGATATGGGAGGACTCCTAGAATCAATTGCAAACATTTATGCTTTCCTCTTCAGAAGAACAAGAACAAGAAAACATCTTCTCCGAATCTGAAGCCATTGTTTTGATTCTCGAGCAACCTTCTGAAACTGGCCATTTCCGGATTCATTTTGAAGTCATTTTTATTGGTGTTTTTCATTTAACTAAAAATATCAGCCTGCCTGATTTGGGTATTTTAGATGCTATAAAACGTTTTTCTGATGTCAGTGGGAAACAAAAACAAAAAATGGTGCCGGTTGTCCTTTAAATGTAGTATGTACAAACCTCATAGCACAGTAAAAACACTACAACCCAATTTATTAACTGTCTTTCAAATGTGAAAAATATCCCTGATCAGTTAATAAATTTGTCTCAAGGAATATGCAAGATATGGCATTTACAAACTATTTCGCAGATACTTGGAGGAGGAAATGGAAATAGATTAAAATAACATATGCACTGTGATTTATCAAGATTGCGTCTGTTTTTAAGTTTCCATCGAAGGGGCAAAGAAATCAACATTTATTGAAAAATGGAATCACTTTCAACATTCAAAACATATTATTACACAACGAAATATTCAAGCTCAATAATACCTACTTGTGTTAAATTCCGCCAAATCATAGATGGTTTGTCCTGACCGCGCGCTCAACAAACTCCTCACTGACGCTCTCGCCTTCACGCGCTAACAAAACACGTGTACCGTCGCCGAGCACACAAACATAGACTACCTGCAGTTGAAATTTGCATACTCGGCTCGGCAGCCAATCAGAAGCCTGCTTCTTTCTTCCGGACTTTCGCAAGCGTTACAAAGTCGTGCAATTGCATGTCATTTTCCAAAATAGATGCACAGAACCTCAAACTAGAAGAAAGATTCAAAAGAAGCTAACAACATATGTGACGCTACAAAACGTAAATTTACATTAAACCGTGACTGTAAAGTGTACGTGAGACTTATGAAAGGGGCTTAGTGGCTCGTAGGAATCAATGCAAACGTTGCATTGTGCACCACAATGACAATCGACTACTCTAGCAAAATTTACAGCCATGCGCATTTGCCGTAAATTAAGCAAGGTAACATTTGTAGTTGGTGCATTTTTGATTTAAAAAAAAACTTTATACTTTGTGACAATGTTTCTTAATGGGATTGGTCTCATTTTGCTTCAAGTTGGGAAAAATGGGGCAGGCAACTTTTCAGTTATCTGCCCTGTTGTTCGCTAGCTTTTTGTCATCAGTTTTAGACACTGTTTGTACTATAATTTGGGCAAGTTCGGCGGGCCGGATTGAAAAGCCTAACGGGCCGTATGTGGCCCGCGGGCCGTAGTTTGCCCATGCCTGGTTTAGTTGGTCAGCAAAGCACGGCACTTTTAAACATGATACATTATTATTCTCCATCAATCCCACCTCTTAATCATTTTTAAAAGTGATAGCAAACATTATCTTGACAGTGATCGTGGAGTGTAAAAAATGTGGAAAAAAACAAAATAGTAAATATAATGGCATATATGTGTCTATACTATTGGGATATATGTATATAGGTAAAATACAAGACAGAAGACATTCCCCGCAATAGCCTAACAATCAATGGGAAGCATGTATGTATATATATACCCCCCAGTCCCACCTCTTAATCATATATTTCAAAGTTGCATTTTCATTAGTCTGATTATATGACTGGAGTGTCATTTTAAATTACTGTTCAACAAATTGCTCATTGATGACAGTTTCAAAATCACGGTGGGCATTTGGAAACAGTTCAACTTAATTTGAAGACACCAGATAATAACCAATATACCTAAAAAACATATTTTTCTTTTTCATTAAAAACAAATTTGGGAACATCTCTCATTTCATCCCCGCCCCTTTTTTTTCTCTTGGGAAAAGAACAATGATATTGGGATAAAATGTACGTCAGCATGCAATCCGATCTTAGCATGCAGGGAAAATCCAGATCGGTCCCTCCGTCCAAAGGCCGTGAGATACGAGTTCCACATCGCTTGACTCCACACCCCTAGATAGGCTGCGTGACAGGTCCCTCTGGTCATCTGGAGGCCCCTTCCGTCACCAGCCTCGACGCGTCTGTGGTAGCAGCCTGGTATATCATGGTCCAGTCTGCTCCTGAAAATAATGGACGAGAACACAAAATGAACGTATGTCTCCTCAATGAACCATTCTTTGAGGAGCGCCTGGGTCCATGCATTTACATGGAGCCGGGAGCTCTCGGCCACGTTCCACCTCAAAAGGCGTGGAACCCCTGCCAGAATTTACGGTGACCCTCGAGCCTGAGTAGCGCAATTGGCACAGCCTCAAACCATTTAAAATATCTCTCCAGGTCACCACCATATAATTCCTAGATTCTAGTCACTGTATTGTATTTCGATCTTACCGTGGTTTTCTGATGAACCCCATTTCCCCCGTCTGGAGTCTCCAACCGTTGATACAAACCTTCCGTCTCTGGCCACTCCGTCTGCAGTCCCCCGACTCAGGAATTCACCCAAACGGTCTGCAAGAAGGTGGTTAACGTGGAAAAAACAAAAACAAAACAAACAAAAACTATCTTTCCCCTTAAACATTAAAAATCTCCAACTACATCGCCTGAATCAGCATAGGAGTTGATCTCCCATCAACTGCTTTCTCTAGCACCTTCAAAAACCCTTACCATCTCTTTGGCTAACCCGTCTCCTCCTAATATTCTAATCAGAAAAGAATTCATACACAACATCAACAACTGTTCATCCTACTTGAATATCATTGACAACTGCACCCAATCCCCCCTCTAACTGTTGCAACTTTAGAGTTCATATTGATGAGCACCTCTCTTTCTACCATTCCACCCAACACCCAAATTTCCAAAACCGCATTCTTCTACCTTAAAAAAAGTTTTCTAGTCTCCGCTCTGTTTCCACACACTGCTGCACACACCACCATAAATACTCCCACAATCAAGGCCTCATCTGATCTTTCCTGACCCCCACCAAAACACTCCGTCCCGCAGCCCCCAATCCTCTAACACAAATCTCCTTGACATCCCTGTAGCCAGACTCAGAACTGGGGGGCATCCAGCCTTCAGATAGATAGCCGCCCCCGCCAATGGGACGCAACCTCAAAAACTAAATTGTTCCATTATGCTTTTTTTCATGTTTTAATCTCGTTACTCATGCTTCCTTTTAGATCGATTTTGGCGTCAATTAAGTATGCTTGTCTTCAGGCGTACATTTAATGTAGCATTTTTAGCTCTTGTGAAGCATCTATGAGTGCAATAAAAAGCGCTTTCAAATTACATTTATTAATATTATCATCATTAATCTATGAGTCACTTGGTGTGGCATATAAACCATCTTTTCTTTTTATTCTTATTTCCTGTTGCTTCGCTGACATTGTAAAAATTTTCGAACAAGGTAGCCACTGTGACAATCGGGATCATCCTAACAAAAACAATGTGGCCATTTTTTTTCTCTTTGAAACCATTTGCCGAATGCTGCCGCACATCTGACGCATGCTGGATATATTTGTTCGATTGGGTTCAATTGCATGCTGGTGTCGGTCAAAATGTTGTCGATCTCTCCCCCCACTCCTTTCTGAAAAAGAACAGAAGTTGAGGCATTTTAACAAAACTACCAAAATCAAGCACCTCCAATTAGTCAGTTTGCACGAGGGTATCATGTAAACCCCCCAAAAACCATGCAAATTGGAATTTTTCTTTCCATTTGGGATCGTAAAATAAAGAAAGGTCAAATTGGCCACAGAGTGGCTTCCAAGCAACAAAATCTCCTATCATGCAGTGAGAAATATCCCATCTTCACACCAAGATAAGTGAATGGGAAATGTCCACGTATAAACGTATAATGTCTGAAATTGTCAGTCAAAATTATTTCTTCTGGAAAATTTGATTTAAACTAACAATTTTTTCCCAAAACGTTTGCGAAAAACAGCTTTTCAAACTATTGAGACACAGCTCACGAGGCATTTCTAACAATTAACATTACCAACCAATGAGCTTCCTGATAGGTCCACACAGCTGCCACATCCTCCACACACCTTTGGAAATTAGAATAGGGATCAATGTCATTTTCAAATGTGTCAAAGGCATTGTGAAGTGGGGTGATTATCATGAGGTCGGTCGGGTCATGTGGAGGAAATCAAGGGATCAAAGCCAGTACTGTTGCAGGAGTTCAGTGGTTGCAGCGGAGTTGCATTGTGAGAGATTGTTCATTCAGAGTCCTTTTCTGCAGCAAATCATGCTTCAGCTTTCTGAGGTTCAGGTCTGTGATGCCAGCAGCAAGCACTTTCAGTTGAGTTTCCATCCCAGGGAGCAGGTGGGATGTCTCTTGGCTTTGTGGCTTGATCGCTGAACGGGTGGCAGCAAATGTGTTTCAGCTTTCTCAAGTTCATTTCTTTGAGGCCAGCAGCAAGCATTTGGAGTTCAGTTTCTATCCCATGGAGCAGGTGGGATGTCTTGGCTTTGCGGCTTGACAGTGCCGTGGACATCATGGAGCTTGTCTGAACGGGTGGATGCAAGTGGCTGTGCATTCAGAGTCCATTTCTTTCACGTCACCACAATTTGAACAGCCAGCTTGATTTCAGAGATTTCCTCGCACACGCCCTCAGGCACTCATCCTACCGCCCCACAGCCATGCCGCCTTGGTCAAGCCTTTGCGGCCAGCCGGCCATAATTTCGAAGTGGAGCTAGAGGGATGGGCCAGCCGTGCTGGAACCTGGACACATTAATTTACATTCGGTCAGATTTTTTTGTTTGTTAGTTTTTTCTTAATTAGAGGAGCATAGCTTCCCGCAAATTCCCTGAATGTGTGCGGCGCAACCAAAGACGTTCCTATCTTGTCTTCTCAAAAATGTGACAAGTCGATTTGTAGCCTGGACATTCCCACAGTCACCTTCTCGGCCTTGATTCGGGATCGCTGCACATAAAGTAACATTCAAAAATGAATTTGTCAGGTAGCGCCATCTGAGGTGGAGGAGAGATAGAATTGAGTTGGCATTTCTCAAACATCACTTTGCACTTTACAGATCAAGTACGGTGGCCACACATTAACTATTTCCATAATTTCAACAATTTCAAGAATTGAATCAAGTTTATAAAGGCTGAATCTGATCCCACAGTCGCATAGCAGTTACCAGTTCGAAAATATAATTGGTATCATTATTAATTCTTCCTTACTGTTTTCTTTCTTTTTATCAATCGCCGAGCCAGTTCCATCTGTTACAGTACAAAGGATAATGCTTTTATCACGTTTATGTTGTATTAATTTACTCAAATTAATCAAGCTTTAATTGTTTCCTTCATCAGTGTCTTAGCTCAGTCAGATAGTTTCAAACTAACATACTGCATGGGAATGCACACTATTTGTTTCACTTTCACCCCACAATGAATGGTGAGTCTTCTACTCTCGACACCTGCATTGTAAATTTTGAACAGAGTGACAGGTCGCCCTGATAAGGAACCACTCACAGAGAAAGCCAGATCTTGCTCTTTTGCCATAAAAGACAACTTCCTGATTTAATGTGAAGGAAATAACTACGGCATCTTAGTTTTCTCATCTGAATACTTGTATGTTTAATATCTGTTGAACATATCTTGTCACCTCTTAAAACATTTTGATCTTCTTTTTCAATTTGTGCCCTTTCAATGTGGTCAATTTTTGGTGAACAGCTTGTCGCGCATGAATGTTTGTCATCCTCCCCTTCTTGTGATTTATGACTGCATGAGGAGCCCCTTACACATTGATTAGAGTATTTTGTTAACAAACGCCGTGTAAATTCTTCTTTTCTTAATCCAATCAATATCCTCAACCCTCACAACAGTGTTAACAATTGTGCTAAACCTTATATCACATTTTTGGTGAGCTCAGGTATTCTTGCCTACAGGTTTAACCCATCAACTCCTTATTTCTAATCTAATTCCGTTCAGTCTAGATGTACGCACGTATTATATCGTCGACACATCTCACCTTTTATTTACAAAACCATCAGTACTCACCACTCGAGAACAAATGCTATCTCATAACTGCCTCAAAACAAAACGTATGCGGAAAAAGTGGTCAACACCGCTTCTCTCTATCCCCTGTGATCGAAAGGGGAAAAATGCAACAAGTTAATTCAAACCTCAAAACATCATTGTTTTTAAACTTTCACTCTACCAAAGCATACCGTCCTCACATTTCTTCCCACTGAGGCAATGATGAATTATAGACCTTGTCTTTTTTGCTATATTAGCTGCCCAAGCGAGGCAGTCGAAAATCAACAGTACACAAAAACATTCCAGATTAAACGAGCAAAATAACATGCCTTCCCGCATACCCCAAAATAATTTCTAATTATTCATCGTATTGTTTACTTCATTTTAGAGCATATTTTCTCGAACCATCATAATCCTTCTAAATGTATCAATATCAATCACAATTCCATACAACACGTATTCCAATAGAATGCCATCCATCACTAATATGATTTTTGTCTCTCTCTTTCCTAATGTAAAATGTAAAATTCTAACTCACGTTACCCTCTGAAGTCTGAAACCAAATACTTTGGGACTTTTTTTGGACCCAACTCGCATTTCTCTCTGTGCGAAAATGCGGTCCGTGTCAAAATAATTTTGGCAGTTTTCTTGCCTTCGGGCACTTCTCTTTGCTTACAACCATACGGCCATAATATGCTAAATTTTCTTTTTTCCCAATCTTTATATTTTAATAACGTTTTAGTTCCGCCAACATCTCCTTCAGAGTAAAGTTACTCTCTTTTTATAGGCATAATTATATCGCATTATCGATTTGGCCATCGACGAGCATTAATTCATCAACCTTATTTCGGCAACTCAGATCGAAGGCAGTTTGATTTCGAATGTCCGAGTAGGACTGACCACATTCCAACACTTCGTCCGTCCAAAGCAGAAACAAGTGTGTTGTCAACTTTTTATCCTTTCGGGGCGCCCCTAAATACTGCCTGAGATCTGCGGGCCGGAACACGCATCGCGCTACCTTTTTCCACCTTTTTCATGTGTGGTCTTCCATCTATTTTTTTTTCTTTCGGCATCGTAAATATTTACTTGAACAAACAGTGTCGATCCTTCAACGTCTATATCAACCAATTGTTTTTTTCTACAAATTCTTCTTCATCGAGGCAGACTGGCAACTAATTTGATTTAACTCGTTTCCAAAAAACGGGAAGACTTTCGCTTAGTGCCTCGACTTCACTGTAATTTACATGAAATCGCAATCTCGTTCCGGCGTGTTTTTTCGAAATAAAATATTTAGGTTCCGGCGCCAAATAAAATTTTCATTAATACTATCGAAGCAGAGCGAATTATTAACGTTCAAATTTTCGCCACATCCCCCTTCTCTCTCTCTTTTTTTATTATTTCTATGAATTTGGTCCAGTTCTTCACCGCATAGGGCGGACTCTATAACTGGGTTCGTTCAGTAGGACAGCAATTCAAATTTACATTTGTGGTTTCTCCTTCTTCAACCCCAGAAAGGGTGAGGAGAACTTGCATACTGCATCCACAAAAGTGTGCTGTTTGAATCCCACTGTATATTATATGAATTACGACACGTTATCGCAATTCCAGTCACACTCAGATGCGGTCACACCCGAAACAACCCCGCGACATAGTCAAGCTCGCAAGCTTGACTCACAGACCCTCATGCTCACACATTGACTCACACAGACACAGTCACACAACCACAAGGATGATCAGTCCTTGTGTACCCAAAAACTAAGCTCAGTTCAGCACTCTCACTACCACATGAACTAGCTTAATTTTTTCCGAGGCTTTTCATTCTTCCAGACCTTCAAAAGGCTGTACTATCCAATCTTCCAAGACCCAAACAAATAGGCTTGTACTGTCCAAAATCTTCCAAGACCTAAACAAATAGGCTTGTACTATCCAAATCTTCCAAGACCTAAACAAATAGGCTTGTACTATCCAAAATCTTCCAAGACCTAAACAAATAGGCTTGTACTAGCCAAAATCTTCCAAGACCTAAACAAATAGGCTTGTACTATCCAAAATCTTCCAAGACCTAAACAAATAGGCTTGTACTATCGTTTATCAGACTGACCTCAATTTTTGGAGACGATCCTTCCGGTCCCGAGCCCGCCCAGGTTCGTTGGGATGGCGTTTGCGTCTCACCCGGCGAGCAGGCCTGGCTTCTGACCCCAAGAAAAGGAGGTCCTCTCGAAATCTTGTTGGCCTTGCCGGTGCACCGGTTCTTGACAGTCGCCGTAGACCGCTCACCGCAGGAGACGCGTTGCCATCCCGGACGAGCCCCCAAAAATGTCAGAGATATGACAGACAGACACCGTGGACAGAGACTCAGAACCAGAAAGATTGTCCCCACTGCCGGCAGGAGACGCAGTCATCAGATGACATACGTCTGAATTGTGCGCCCCTCTGCCAAGCTATTTATTGAGAGTATATGCAAATTACAGTGATATATTAGTAAAACACAGTTTTCTTGATTATAATGCCACGCCTCTGGGCGTTCTGAGCACCAACAGCTGCAAGCAGTAAAACATAACACATTTTAATTGGTTGTCTTTTCCAAAAACTGATAAGTTTGTAATCTGGCGCTTGTGCAGGATGTTTAAGCCGTAAATAACTTTGGTGGAAAAGGAGTATCTCAAGCCCTAAATTCTGTGCAAGGCCGGACCTTCTAGAATCTTGATGGAGACAACAGTTCACCTTGCCGTGTCTGTTTCACTCAGATTTACTGTGGCCATCTGCGCTTTGACTGTAGGCCCATTGTTTAGTTGGTCAGCAAAGCACGGCACTTTTAAACATGATACATTATTATTCTCCATCAAAGACGTAGCAAACATTAGCAAGGATGAAGTGAGGAGGGCGCTGAAGAGGATGAAGGGGGGAAAGGCACTCGGGCCTGATGATTTACCAATCGAGGTATGCAAGTGTCTTGGAGAGGTGGCGGTGGTGTTCCTGACTGGGTTATTCAACAGGATTTTAGATGGTGAACAGATGCCTGAAGAATGTAGACGAAGTGTACGCGTGCCCATTTTTAAGAACAAAGGAAATGTGCAGAGTTGTACTAGCTACAGAGGAATAAAGTTGATGAGCCATACAATTAAACTCTGGGAAAGAGTAATTGAAGCTAGACTAAGAGCAGAGGTGAACATTTGTGAGCAGCAGTTTGGCTTCATGCCAAAAAAGAGTATGACGGATGCTGTGTTTGCTTTAAGAATGCTGATAGAGAAGTACAGAGAAGGTCAGAAGGAATTGCATTGTGTCTTTGTAGATCTGGAGAAAGCGTACGACAGGGTGCCCGGAGAAGAGCTATGGTATTGCATGAGGAAGTCTGGAGTGACAGAAAAGTATGTCAGAGCGGTGCAAGACATGTATCATGACTGGAAGACAGTTGTGAGGTGTGCTGTGAGGTGGGACTCCACCAGGGGTCAGCTCTGAGCTCCTTCTTATTTGCTTTGGTGATGGACAGGCTGACAGATGATGTTAGACAAGAATCTCCTTGGACCATGATGTTTGCAGATGACATTGTGAGAACAGGGAACAGGTGGCGGAGAAACTAGAGATGTGGAGATATGCCCTCGAAAGGAGAGGAATGAAGATCAGTCACAGCAAGACGGAATATATGTGTGTGAATGAGAGGGATCCAAGTGCAAGAGTGATCCTAAAGGGAGAAGAGATAAAGAAGGTGGATGATTTTTAAGTACTTGGGGTCAACTGTCCAGAGTAATGGAGAGTGTGTAAAAGAGGTGAAGAAGCCTATCCAGGCAGGCTGGAACGGCTGGAGAAAAATGTCAGGTGTGCTTGAAGGGTTTCAGCTAGGATGAAAGGAAAAGTGTATAAAAGGAGGGAGCAGGAGTTTGTTTGACAAATTGTATTAAAATAAAGTCAGCAGGAACAAAATGTAAAACATCAAAATCATCTGAATGGAAAAAATACAAAGTAGCAAAAGAAGACCAAAAGTAAAAGTCTGCCAAGGTTAAACAAACACATACACAATGCATGCAGCCAACAAGCAGCAAACAATGAACCGACCACGGATGGTCGTGTCGGGTGTCTTTTTAAGTGACAGTGATTATAATGACCAGCACCTGCGAGGCTGCCGGCAGGGCTGACGTAGCTACCCGTTGGTCGCCAATCTGATCGGGACGACCAGCACCTGTGCAGGTGCAGGCGGGGCAGACAGCGCCCCCCGTTGGTCGCCAACCAGATCATGACAATACGTGGGACAAGAAATACATGGGACATTTCTTGTCCCACGTCAATCCGCTTAAACCCGCGACAGTTCCACATATGCATCAGCGTTCTGCGCTGACGCTCCTTTCTTCTCAACACGGGCTATTCAAGCCATGCATCCATCCAGCCGCAGACTGACCAACAGCACCGACCTTTCCAGTGAACAAAGCGCGGCCGTGAAAATGCTGCCCATTAGAGGCGCACACTCGCCCCAGAGCTGCCCAGCGATGACAGTCAAATGGCATCGACATTCAACATTCTTCCCAATCAAAAACAGTACTGGCATATTCGTGCTGCCAAGAAGGCGAAACCGCTCAGCAGGGTCTCCTCTTTGATGAATGTCGTAGCCAAAAATGCTGAAAAACAATCCACATCCACACAACAACACAAAGTAACAAAATAAAACACAAAGACAACACAAAAACAACTAACAAAAAAAAGCAAGGCTCATGAGAGCACTTGCCGACAGCTTCCTCGTCGATAATCATCTTGGACTTCAGCATTCTTCATTTGTTTTTGTTGACGTCTAACAGTAAAAATGAAATTGTTTGGTCGGATGGCCGATACCATGGGCATGGAGTAAAATGTTTTGAGCCATTTGTCCTGGACTTCAAGGGGAATAGTGGACTCGGTCTTACAAACAAAAAAAAGGTATTGTAACCTCTTCAGCAGTAATGCATCTCCATAGGTAGGGAGAACTGTTGAAAGAGTGAGATGAAGTGCAGTCCTGTGCTCTGCTTATATTGCAGCGGTAGTTCTTTTGTGGCCAAGTGGCCTCATGCGAATGGTAACTGGATCACAAAAAACAGCTGCAGCCACGGGGCAGCCATGGTTCTCCCATAGGAAGGAACACAGGGCAGCTCCACACATGCTGCATGCACACTCTCAACAATACGGTTAATGTTGAAAAAAAGGGATGGAGCTAAGTGGAGCGGTGGGGAATATAATTCGACCCTGCCTGTTTCAATGATGTTTTGAAAGCTGTGAAATTTTGACTTGACCCACAGCAGTCTAAGTTACATATAGGGATGTATTTTCAAATGAGACTGAGTGTTTGTTATTCTGTGAAATGAGGGGTGGTGGTGGTTAGTCAGGAACCCAAATCTAATAAATTGATTTCAGAGGTGAAGCGCAGGCGAGGTGCTTGTTTTCTATTAGAACCACATTGTTCTTTTAAGCTGTCATGGCCCTCGCTGTGAATTGATCAAACGACTTGCTTCAAACTACCTGAGACTTGACATGTATACGTACTTAAAACATGTGGCTAATGTTTTCACCATCAGTGGTTGAAACACACATTATGATTTTGTGGAATTATTGGACAAAAATGATACATAAATAGAGTTGATAACATTCTTCGACCCTCCCAAAGTTGCTTCATGCTGCATTTACCTGGTAAATATATTAACAATGTTTTTTTTTTTCTGTCACAGGGGGAACATTTATTATTTGCATCCTCTCATGCCTTTGCTGCCAATGTTAAGGCTTGGACACCACTTTACTGTAGTCAAATGAGTTTGTGGAATCTGGGGTGGTCGTGATTTTAAAAATCCAATCACTTTTTTTATTTAATCAGGAATGTCATATTTGAGGTGAAAAAAACTTCCAGCAAAGAGGCGGCAAAAAGTAAATTTCAACACCATTTCAAATGATGTACAAATCAGATAAAACACTTAAGAGGTTAAGCAGGCTGCCTCAAGTGCTCTCAATCTGTATTTAAAGTCATTTGTTGAGATGAATTCCATTCCATTTCCAGTCCTTTTGCAGCCTTCTCTGCAAATTTCATGTATCAAGAAGAGAAGACAAAAACCCTTTTATCAAATGCAGTGTAGGTAAATTGAATAGTGAGAAAAAAATATGTTGTTTGAACAATAAGTTATAAATATAATAACATAAATCCAAATATGGTCTTGTAAATTAAAGTGTATATACTCTGATGGGGGTGGTCCGGTGATCCATTGTTTAGCGCGTCAACCTCATGGTGTAGAGCAGGGGTGTCAAAGTCATTTTTTGCCGTGGGCCAAATTGTAGCTATGGTTTCCTCTTGAGGGCCTTTATGAATTTGGGGAAGCCTTTAGAATGTTTAATCCCCTCCACATATTGCATATAGACCACACAAAAATAATAATAAGTAACTAGGTTTCAAATCTAAACTCAAGAATAATGACTGTTATTGTGGTTTACATCCACAAATATACAATTTGGGTTAGGATTTTAGCAAGCATCATGGAATTTGACATGTTTAATTTGCTTTCGCAGGCCGAAAAAAATGACGTGGCGGGCCAGATTTCGTCCCCGGACCTCGAATTTGACACCTGTGGTGGAGAGGCACTGGGTTCAATCCCAGCTGCTGCCCCATGTTCCAAAAACATGCCGGACACATTAATGTCAGCATGGATGGTTGTTGGTCTGTGTGTATCCTGCAATTGACTGGCAAACGGTTCAGGGTGTCCCCCGGCTACTGCCTGAAGATGGTTAGGATAGGCTCCATCACCCCCGTATCTCTTGTGAGGTAAAGTAGATCGGAAAATTGGTGGATGGATGGATTGATAACTTCATGGTGGACAAAGAAGACCATCTTATTTACAGTACAGTTCAGAGTCAACGATCAAGGCTTTACATTTATTAAGAGACTTCATAAAAGGATAATACAGGGAGTCAATCTAAAACATGCCTCCAAAATCTAAAATAGGGAAGAAAAGATCCTGTCACAATTCGTTGTTTGTTACTGACATGTAAGTGCAAAGTACTGTAACATAAAAACAGTAGTCTCATCATTTTAAAGGAAAAAAAATCTTTGGTCAGTCAGCTAAGAGCTTATAAGAACTAACAATGCAAGAACACGTTTTGGGAAATCATGGCTTTCAAAATACTTTGAGGGACCTGAATCATATACTGTATACAACAGACTAGGATGATTTGGTTCATTGATTCAAGTCAGGACGCTTGGAGCTGTGCAACAACATGGACCGAAAATGACTCAAGTGAACAAGATCCCTTTAGTGAGTGACTGAGAGTAACCCGAGTCCATAAAATATATTTACCACCAGTCATTTCAACACTTTATCGAACTTACCTTCTTCACTGAAAACATTCAATGAAAACATAAAGACATATTTTGTTTTGTACGTGAAAGAAAATAGTGAAGAAAAATTGACTAAAAATTGATTAATTTATATTGACGACGGTCGAAAAGCTACTTGATTGTGCGTGGGCACACACACACACACACACACACACACACACACACACACACACACACACACACACACACACACACACACACACACACACACACACACACACACGCACACACACACACACACACACACACACACACACACACACACACACACACACACACACACACACACACACACACACACACGAGCACACATGCGCAGTTGCGCAATGTAACTTGATACCAATGTCTATCATTCAGGCTTGTCGAACAGATACCAAAAAGCATGTGGGGCTGTTGCAAATGTTGACATGGGAGAACCTAAAGCGCATAACAAACTGGCAGACACATCAAACACTTTGTGCTGAAGTTAGATACTCCAAGTTGCAAATACTTTGAGAGAGGAAATCCTGCCTGGAGTGTAATGATATCATCCGTCAACAGTCCACCGACAGCTGTCTTCCAAAACGGGAAGAAAAAAATGAGTTACTCACTATCTCCTTCAAGTGCTATACACAACTTGCATAATATGTGAACAGTATAGGTATTGACCTGAATAAATATAGTTGAAATAAAACAATATTTGAACAATTAAAATCCAAATATAACCTCACAGGACCTTGCTAATAGGTTGTGTCCTATTACTGTTGCATCATTTACATTTTCAATTTGGCTCATCAACTTTTTAATGATTCTGCTACCCTTCACATCTACTCTCAATGATTTAAGGAGTGAGGGCTCATTTTGTACTATTCTTGTTGACTCATTAGAATGAAGATAAACTGTGATTTGTTTTCCTCGATATTTTTTTCATGTGAACCGAGTATACAGTGATACCTTGCCTTACAAACTTAATTGGTTCCCAGGAAGTGTGTGTGAGGCGAAAAGTGTACATTCCAAACATTAATTTCACATATAAAACCATTACAATGAGAATAATCCGTTCCCAGGTCCACATAAAACATAATTTTCTACTAAATAAGCTTTAAAACTACACAGTATACCTCATTTCACGTATAATAAATTTGCTATGGTATTGCAATTAAAGAAATAAACTGATAAAGTTGTTTTATTTACTCTGATGTGATATTGCAAAAGCAACAAATACAGGCAGACACACCAGAAACTTCATTAATAGCTGGTTGCCTTGCTTGTATTTTCATTTTCAAATTGAACTGATGGCTCGTGTGGGTTATTTGTGGAGCTTGATTGATGGGAATTTTAACCTTGCAGTCTACACTCTGCCTTTTAACTATCAATAAAGTTGAAACGAGTCCAAATTTCACTGTTTTCTATCCATGTATGCACCTTTTCACTTTAGTTTTTTTCACTTTTGTTTTTTGTCAAAAGCTCTGACGTCTGCCTTTCCTTTTCATGTGCAGCTCTGTTTTTCTGTAACCCCTACCCCGCTCACTGCTGCGTGTACCTGCTGCGTGTCCCCCCCCCCTCCTCTACCACGGATCTTGACCAATCACGTGCGGCTTTAACCGAAGACTGGGTGCGGGGAATAGAGTACAAAATAAAGTCGGCTGCCATTTGAAGCTCCTCGTTCACTTCAGTGATCCAGCTCCACGAACCGGCTCGTTAGCGAATGACACATTACTCCGTGTGTTTCCTGAAAAACAGTTCGTATGCCAAGATTATATTCTCACGAATTTAACGTTCGTAAGGCGAAAAGTTCATTAGCTAAAGCGTTCGTAAGTCCAGGTACCATTGTATATTATATGAGCAATACAGTCCATCACCAAAGACAGCAAATGATTGGTGACCCTTCTTGACTCAAGCATTTCCCTCCTTTATTATGAGGTACAAACAATTGTACAGTACATTGCGCAGTGCATACTAACTCCGGATAAATACAGAGGGTTGTATCAGGAAGGGCATCCGCCGTAAAAGCTTGGCCTAAACAAACATGAGAATCAAACCTCTGAAGATGGAGGACGCTGATTTGCTGTGGTGACCCTTTTGAGGGAAAAGCCGTATGGAAAAGAAGATTCCGCAGTGCATAGTGGGTAATGCAATATAGCCATAAGAGTATCAATTTGGTTCACACCAAACAAAACATTGAAAAAGTAATCTGGACTTGCTCGACAGTCTCAAGGGACAGGTCCATACTTCAGCACGCTATGAATAACTACTCGGAAATGTACTTCTTACTTATTGGTATAATATCTCGAGCATTTATTTGAGTGTGACTGAAAAGAGGCTCTGTCTATTTCTCACTCGACACAACCGTGTTATTATCATTAAATATATGAAGCTCAGCAATAGAGAGTGATGCCAAAACAAAGCTTTTCTACCCTGGACAGCGTGAAATCAATCTTTCTGAAATGGAACTTAGCCAGCCACAAGGAGATCTCAAAGTGTAGGATTTGAGCGGCAGACTGCAGGTAGAGGGCAGGGAAACGAGATGGGTTGAAGTGTGAGCGTATGCGGTTTCTAATCCAAAAACATGTTTCAGCATGTTGAAAGTGCATTGTCAGCACCACGGCCTTCACTCAGCAAAGGCGCAATGTCCTTTTGACCATTCATCTCTTCCCCGGGCCCACAAAAGAAAATATTATTACACTGTTCGTTACAGATGGAACTTTTTACCAAGAATGCAAAGCTAATCTTTCTGTCCCTGTTGTGGGACATGTTGTGCATTTTTGTAGAAAGAAACTCTCTAATAAGATGCAACATATCCTCTCTGAGGACACCCGGCAATGATAAACTGGAGATAAATGAGCCTTGCCACTTGCTTTGCGGGAGAGAAATCAGATTTGTATGCTGTGTTATTTTTCACAATAGTCATTATCGTTCCTCTGTGATGTGTGCTTGTCTTCTAATCTAAGAAGATGAAAATGTGGTGGTTTCACGGGAAAATGATATGCTATATTTTGGGACAAGTCTCTGTTGATAATATAAAATGCAACACAATTTCACATACCCGATGCTTTCAAACCACAGTCACGTCTTTCATTGTACCAGCCAGCCCTCAGCTTGACTGTGAGGAGATAAAAAAGAATTCCGATGGGGTGGTAGATACGAGCAAACAAAGAGAGCGCTATCACCTGTGTTGACGCCACGAGGTCCAGAGTTGTTAACAATATCCGACCTTCATCTCAACAAGATTAGAGAAAAAAAGAAAAAAAAGGAAAAAAGCAAACATTTGCGTCAGGTTCAGCACAATAAATAAATGAATAAAATAAAATTAAATAAAATCAATCTTTCTTTGCAACACTGACTATGTCCCATTATTATGGGCAAATTTCCCTCTCTTCCCTCATCAGAATGCTTGCTTAAAGGGCAACTGACGCCTCTGGACAAGTTGTGTCCATAATTTGTAAAATCAGTTCAAATGACTTCTACTGAGCGTATTTTACAAAGATTCCACCACATATAGCTATATTTTGTTTTAAGACTTGCGCTGAATATTCAAGTAGTCTTGTTTTCGAGTTAGTGATTATTCCTGACGTGACATCACGTCAGGAAGGCCCCTCACAGAGAAAGTGACACACAATGCATTTTGGGTACTTTGTTTGGTCTGAAAACATCGTGTTGACACATAAATAACGCGATGGTGAAAAGTTGTGTGTTACACCAAGACACTTGATACTAGTTGACACAGCAGACAAATCAGCCCATTTCCAACGGAGCTTGTTGTGTCCGGAGGAATGAGAGGAGGAGAGTTGCTTTGTCAACATGTTTATTGTGCCCCCATCTTAGTCTACCTGCGGTCGTGACGTCACCGCTGCTTTACGACCTGTCGCAACATTCTGTAGCAGTGTGACATATGCTACATTTACCCCCCTCCCTGAAGGAACCAAAAACACTCTGTAACAAGGGAAACCGGGTAGACTGCCGGTTTCCCTGCTTAGCCGTGTGGGTTATTCTGCCACGCGATAGGCTAAGCACTGGCTAGGGTCTGAACATTCAAAATATGTGATAATTGTCCAAATTACCAAAGGGCAAAGGCGAACGCGAGCCGGCCGAGGCTCTGGCCCCACAGGCACGGCTGGTTCACAACGCTCTTCGAGGCGTCCCATCGGTGTTCTCTGATGTGTGACAGGACGTCAGTAGTCTTTGCTTGAGAAGTCGTTCGAGGGGGTCGGTGCCGCCACTCTCCTTAGGCGGCTGGCATGCCAACGCGACCCGTCAGCCAGACAGAAGGTGGTCGGTCCGAGTTGGGCGGTAATCTGGAATGGTGCTGTCCAGAATGAGTCCAATTTGTGAGAGCAGCACGGCTGGCGAATGCGGACCCAGTCCGACACAGTAAGTGTGCTTCGTCCGGCGCTTCTCGTTGGGCCCTCTGCTGGGTGAGGAAGAGTAGGGCAGGCCGTCTGCTTGGTTGGAGCTTTCTCCACCCCCGTTGGCCTGGGGGTGAATTGTGGCACCCGCATTGTCAGAGATGGAAAAGCCGAGTGCACAAAACAAGTCCAAGCCCAAGAGGTTGGCGCCATGACGGGATATTTGGAAGGTGAAGGGGGGGAGAGTCCTCGAGCCATAGCGCACTGTGAAGGTGGCAGTGCCCACCATACCAATCTTAGTTTGGCCATAGCCAAACAAGTCCTCAGCGTTGGCCTCGATCTGGAGATGAGGAAATAGCCGTCGAACTGTGGACACATTCAACAGTGACCTGGAGGCTGCCGTGTCGAGCAGGAGTGGTAAGCTCACTCCATCCAGTTCCACTGTGCACCACTTGAATGGCTTGGCGCGCGAGCCCACGCAGTGGATGGTGGTTCGCCTCGGCTGGTCTGGTGAGCGGCGTGGCGGGTATGTTGACGTGGGAGCAGAGCGGCACATCCTGGCGAAGTGGTTCCTCCTTCCGCAGTGCTGGCATCTCTGTCCAATGGCTTTGCAAGTTGGCGCACGTGTGGGGTGCCAGGCAGACCCACAGTTGGCACAAGGTCTGCGTGTGTTGGCCCGTTGATGTCTGACGACATTTATCTCGGTACGGTCGTAGGTGAAGGTGGGAGCAGAGCGGCACATCCTTGCGAAATGATTCATCTTCCCGCAGCGTTGGCATCGTTCTCCGGTGGCTCTGCAAGTGGGCGCACGTGTGGGATGCGAGGCTGACCCACAGTTGGCACAAGGCGTGCGTGCATCGGCCCCTTGACGTCTGGCCATATTTATCTCGGCACTGTCGTATGTCGCGGTAGAGTCGTAGGTCAAGGTGGCGTCTGGGAGTGGAGGGGTTGGAGCAACAATCTGTGCCAACGCGGGAGAGTGTGAAGGTGTGGGTGGGTTCATGAACCAAGCCGTTAATTGTGCTGCGTTCTCCAATTGAAACGCCATTTCCACAGCCTTTGATAGTGGGAGGTCATCAGGGGACAATAACAGTTTCTCCCGTAGTTTGGGATCAATTGTGTGCTCGGCGAGTTGATCCCTAATCATTTCCTCCTCCAAGCGGCCGAATTTACAGAGGCCCGCTAAACACCGCAAGTCGGCAACGTAGTGGTGTACCGACTCGCCTGTTCGTTGACGGAAGGCAATCCGCCGGACAATCACGCCCTGAGGTGGGGCGAAATGTCGGGCCAATAAAGTGACACAATCCCCGTATGTCTTCGCGGGTCCAAGAGAGCGAAAAATGCGCTGCCCCTCACTACCTAAACTGTGTATTAGCATAGCCGTTCGGCGTGCTTCGCTTGCCTCGTTTAGTCCGGTCGCCGTCAGATACGTCGTAAACGAGTCATACCAGCGGGACCACGGGACTGGTGGCTCACCGGGGAGCGCGAGAAACGAGGGGAGGGGAGCTGTGTAGAAGTCCATCTTCGTCGCCAATGTTGTGTCCGGAGGAATGAGAGAAGGAGAGTTGCTTTGTCAACGTGTTTATTGTGCCCCCATCTTAGTCTACCTGCGGTCGTGACGTCACCGCTGCTTTACGACCTGTCGCAACATTCTGTAGCAGTGTGACATATGCTACAGCTTGGGCGCCATATTGTGCATTTTCTGGGAGCTACATTGGAGTCCAGACGCCTCAAAATGATACGGAAGGACTTCTTTAATTGATTGCAAACATTTATGCTTTCCTCTTCAGAACTATTTGAATTATATTCATAACTGGATGAGTACCAAGAAAGCATCTTCTCCGAATCTGAAGCCATTGTTTTGATTCTAGAGCAAGGCAAGACGCCCTGGAGTGATGTCACGAACAACGGGGCGGGACCTTCTGAAACTCACCACTTCGAGGTCATTTTGAAGTAGTTTTGGGACACTTTCAGTCATTTTTATTGGTGTTTTGCATTTTACTAAAAATATCATCCTGTGTGTTTTGGCTATTTCAGATGCTATAAAACGGTTTTTTGGTTGTCTTTTAAGTGATCTATTGCATCATGAACATGCATCAGAGAAATTGCACGATTGTGTCACGAGTGTCCAAAGTAAAGACTGAAAGTTTTCCCATTTTTTTCTTCCTCTTCTAATCTTCTGTGCCCCACCTTCAAGCACTCACAGAGGGATTATTTCGTGGTCCTTCACAGTTCCAAAGTGAGAGCCATAATATCTGAGGTAAATACGCTTTTGTTTACGCACCTTCACAATGGAATTTTCCAGCCATAGTTGGCGATGGGATTCATTGTTTATAAACATCTACTTGTAACTTCTTTTTCTCATCCTATTGCTTTAATAAAAGTATGAAAACAACCACAACAACTGTGGCACATATTTAGTTGAACTCCTATCTCATAAAATCAAATGGATTTCTTTTACACCAATCTGCGTGTAAAATGCCTGTTCTGATTCACATAACAGCACATGTAAACAGTATATTGTGATCTATCACACAACACTCAAACAGTTGTTTTTTTTTCTGAAACATTTTTTGTGCATGCAATATTTTGTTTGTCTTTTCGACCCCTCCACCACTCATTTTCAATGCTGTGGTAGATTGAAAATGTCCCTGTTATGGGACTATTAAAGGCTTTCATATAAAAGTTCTTTTATTTCCGCATACAACCTTCCAAAACCTTTGTTTTGAAAGGTGCGTAGCGCTTGAGTCGGCGTGCTTTCGTATGTTTTGGTCGATGTTGGTTGCTCCCGTTGACAATTAGGATAACTCTGGAATCAAATACCGCGAGACTGTGCGCGATGAAACGAGAAAACAAATATAGCGGCTCCCTTACTGCGCTTTTCGCCAGTAAACTTTCACTAGACATCGTCAAATTTGTCATACTGTAAAGATGTCGTGGAAGAGAGATATACTGTCTTTGTGTTGTCATATTATTTGTTATTTTGTTTTTTTTTTTTTTTTTGGTTCTTCTGACTTTTGTTTATGTAGACATTAGTAAGAAATATTGTGCTAAGTCTATTCTCTTTGTCTTTTCTGTAATACCGTACAACAGCTATCTAGCTGGCTGGCTAGCTATCTAGCTGATTAGCTATTAGCTATCTTTTGGCTTGCTAGCTAGCTTTCTATTTATTTGTCTTACTATTCTATTTGAGTTACTTCTGGGTTGAGTGAAAACTGGCGCATGTGGCTGCCGCTGCTCACCCACAGAAAAACCTGTGACTGTAAAGTGAACTTGAGAGTTGTGAAAGGCGCTTAGAAATTAAATGGATTATTATCATGCAAGTTTTCTTATTCTTACTTTTATTCTTCTTCTCTGAAAGTACAGTCCAGTTACATTTGTTTATATGGCCCTTAATCACAAATAGTTTCAAATGTCTTCACATGCCTACAGTTGACAAATATTCACAAAATCCCCTGAATTTAACACCTAGGACAGCAAAGAAAAACTCCAAAAAACACATCTGGGGAAAAATGAGAAACCTTGAGAAGATGCAGGATGAGCAGGTTGCAATGGATGCTCAGTGTGCAACATTTTACACAATTTTGATATACAATTTCAAATTTGAATGACATAATGTGCATTGATGAAGATGAAAGAATGATGCTGCTGAGAGACAACTTCGTAGAGGTGGCCGGATCCCTCTCTGAATCTGTCCCGGTTGGTCAAGGAGAAAAATCGACATAACAGTACCTCCAAAGTCAATAAATAATATAGTTTTCAATTAGACTGTGAACAAATGATATATACATATGTATAAACCCAGCTACCGTGTGCGAGTGAATTGTCAGTGCATAATTTGCACTGAAACATGCCACAGGATATTTTTGTAGGCATGTTGGTTGAATGTCTTGCCCACACTGGAAAGGAAACTGTCGTCAAATGAGTGGTTGCGAGTGTGTGATGTTAAAATCTTATCGAAAGAAAATCGATGGTTTGAAAGTGGAGCAAAACAAGTTATTTTTATAAAACAGCAAAATCCTTCACTAAATCGCAATGGTGGTATGAGGTTTAATTTGGATCGTGCTTATAATAGACTTATTAGATCGTTTCCATGTAGGCTTAGTCCTGCTGATGAGGTGTTACCAGAGCGAATGGGGCAATCAAGCCAGTCATCGACCAAAATCAGCCGGGACAATAGAAGTAATCAGTGTAGCTTCAGGAAATACTCCTCTGCTCCCCTCAACCTTAGAACAGGGACCTGAATTTCTCCACTGCGAGATTAATAAAGGCAAATCCAATCCAATCAAAGCAAGGTTCTGGCACCGCCACCTCTGGACAGTAGGGATATATATATATATATATATATATATATATATATATATATATATATATATATATATATATATATATATATATATATATATATATATATATATATATATATATATATCGACGAGGGTTCGAATCCCACTTGTGGCAGAGAAAATGAGCACAATGACATCATCCAGTGTGGGTCCTTGGGCAAGACCCTTCACGCTAATGCCTACCTCATACAATGATGAGAGACAATAAATGGAATGACATGCCGGCTCAGACGTCGCCCGGCCAAACAAGGTCTGCGTCAGGTGCTGGGGAACCAGAGCACCCTGATGAAAAATGGGCTACTGGAACAAAGCGGAGATGGACGAGATGCGATAACATGGCTCTGTTGGAATGCTACTACTCAAGCAACCCTAGTCAGAGGGGTTACATGCGGAGAATGGGGGCTGAATGGTTACTTCGAAACCCACAGTCACGGTTGACCACGAAACAACTAGTAGCTCAGTGTTCCAATATCCACAAACGGCAATTGCTATCACAACTTGAGATTGATGAGGTACAACACAAATTCCGAGGTGAAGGGCCCCAGGCTGCCACATCACAGGAAGAGGTTCAACCAGAGATTGGGAGGCAAGCCCCAATGAATAATGAGATTGGGAAGCCAGCCCCAATAAATGAAATGCTGAGCGAGGCAGCAAATGACCTGAGAGATAAGATCATGGCAAGAATGAAAACTGGGCAACGAAGGCACCGATTACAACGGCTATGTGAAGTACCACCTGAAAGTCTCATGGAAACTGTGAATGCAGCACTGAGAACGATCCCGACCGGAACGATCACGGAAACCAATGAGCTGATATACACCTCAGCATCAGTGATCCTAGACATGCTTGGCTACAAGAGCAACCATGAGAGCCACGAGATTCATTACCCACCATGGAAAAGACGGTTGGAGGCCAAGATCAAGGCGGCTCGGAAAGATGTGAGTCAATTGACGGAGACCCAGAGAGGTGTGAATAAAAGGCCAATACCCAAGAGGTACATGCAGATAACCATACCTGAAGCACTCGAAACTGCCAAACAAAGGCTCCAGGCCTTGGCCAGTCGCCTAAAGAGGTACACGAAAGAGAATGAGGCCAGAAGAATAAACAGGCTGTTCGCAACACAACCTGCGAAAGTGTACGCTCAGTGGCAGGGTTCTAACAGCAGAGCAGACCCTCCAAGGCTGGAAACTGAAAGATACTGGAAAGGCATATGGGAGAAGGAGGTCGCACATAACAGCAGTGCACAATGGCTGGTGACTCTGAAAGAGGAGCACAGCAACCTCCCTGAACAGAACCCAGTTACCATCACAGCGGCAGATATACAAGGAAGAGTCTCAGGTATGAAAAACTGGACGGCACCAGGCCCGGATATGGTCCACACCTACTGGCTAAAGAAACTCACAGCTCTCCACGAGCGCCTAGCAGCACAAATGAACCAGCTGCTGATGGATGGGACTCACCCAGGATGGCTAACCGAAGGGCGAACAATCCTGATCATGAAGGATTCCTCAAAGGGTGCAGTTCCTTCCAACTATCGGCCAATAACCTGTCTCTCCACAACATGGAAGCTCATGTCAGGCATCATTGCGGCTAAGATAAGTGGACACATGGATCAATACATGAGCAAAGCAAAGAAAGGCATTAGTAGAGATACTAGAGGTGCCAAACATCAGCTGCTGGTTGACAGAACAGTCGCTCAAGACTGCAGGTCCCGACATACCAACCTGTGCACAGCCTGGATTGATTACAAGAAAGCATATGACTCGATGCCACACACATGGATCAATGAATGCTTGGAGTTGTATAAGGTCAACAGGACCCTGAGAGCCTTCGTTGCAAACTCGATGAGGATGTGGAAAACCACACTTGAAGCCAATGGCAAGCCACTAACGCAAGTGTCCATCAAATGTGGCATATACCAAGGTGATGCACTCTCCCCACTGCTGTTCTGCATAGGACTGAACCCCCTCAGCCAGATAATCGCCAAGACAGGCTATGGATACCGCCTCAGAAATGGAGCTACGATCAGTCACCTCCTCTACATGGATGACATCAAGCTGTATGCTAAGAGCGAAAGGGACATAGACTCCCTGATCCACACAACCAGGATCTACAGCAGTGATATCGGAATGTCATTCGGGCTGGAGAAATGTAGTCGGATGGTGACGAAGAGGGGCAAGGTAGTCCACACTGAAGGGGTCTCACTCACTGAAGGAACAATAGCAGACATTGAAAACAGCTACAAGTACCTCGGTATACCACAGGCCAATGGCAACCTCGAATTAGCAACAAGGAAAGCGGCTACGACCAAATACCTCCAGCGGGAGAGGCAAGTCCTCAGAAGCCAGCTCAATGGCAAGAACAAGACCCGGGCAATAAACAGCTATGCCCTGCCAGTGATCAGACACCCTGCAGGAATAATAAGGTGGCCAAAGGAAGAGATTCAGACCACGGATGTTAAGACCCGAAAACTCCTCACCATGCACGGAGGGTTCCATCCCAAGTCCAGCACCCTGAGACTGTACACAAGCCGTAAGGAAGGAGGCCGGGGACTAGTGAGTGTGAGAGCCACTGTCCAGGATGAAACATCCAAGCTCCATGAATACATCAAAGAGAAGGCTCCAACGGATGATGTACTCAGAGAATGTCTCAGTCAATGGGGAACAGAGGATGAGGTGCTGGAAGAGGGACAATCATGGGAGGAAAAGCCCCTACACGGGATGTACCACCGAACCATAGCAGAAGTGGCTGATCTCAAGAAGTCCTATCAGTGGCTAGAGAGGGCTGGCCTAAAGGACAGCACAGAGGCACTCATCCTGGCTGCCCAAGAGCAGGCCCTGAACACCAGAGCCATAGAGGCAGGGATATACCACACCAGACAAGACCCAAGGTGTAGGTTGTGCAAAGAGGCACCTGAGACAATCCAACACGTAACTGCAGGGTGTAAGATGCTGGCAGGGAAAGCCTACATGGAGCGCCATAACCAGGTGGCTGGCATAGTCTACCGAAACATCTGTGCGGAGTATGGACTGGAAACCCCAAGGTCAAAATGGGAAACACCTCCCAAGGTGGTGGAGAATGACCGAGCAAAAATCCTGTGGGACTTCCAGATACAGACTGACAAGATGGTAATGGCCAACCAACCAGATATCGTGGTCATAGATAAAGGGGAAAGGAAAGCCGTTGTCGTGGATGTAGCGGTCCCGAGTGATGGGAACGTCAGAAAGAAGGAACATGAGAAAATCGAGAAATACCAAGGGCTCAGAGAGGAGCTGGAGAGAGCCTGGAAGGTAAAGGTGACAGTCGTGCCTGTGGTGGTCGGAGCACTTGGGGCAGTGACCCCCAAACTCGACGAGTGGTTGCAACAGATCCCGGGAACAACATCGGATATCTCGGTCCAGAAAAGCGCAGTGCTGGGAACAGCACGGATACTGCGCAGAACCCTCAAGCTTCCTGGCCTCTGGTAGAGGACCCGAGCTGAAATGGGGACAGACACCACCCATGGTGGGTGAGACGAGGATTTTTATATATATATATATATATATATATAGGGCCAGAGCTACCAGCAAATGTATCCGAGAAGCGTCCGACAACTTTAAAGAAGTACAGATGATGGCTGAAGAAACCTTTTCATCGATGGACCACTGTCCTGTACGACTGAGAGCTGAGACAGACAGTCCACCGATGATGACTTTGTGTCATCTCACGGCTTTTATTTAAATTACTCTGTGTTAGCTTCAGGCTACTTTGGATGTGATGCTGTCCATTGTTTTGAATATCTGCCTTAACAGTCTTTAATTTCTTAACTACTTCATATTCTTTTCATTACAAAAACTTAAAATGTTGTGAATTGATATGCTTCTCTTTTCCTCAAAAATAATAAAAAGATAAATGTACATTTTGTAACCGTATGTGAATGAAAAAAATGTCAACAATTTTATATCAGTGTTGTATTTCAATGGTTGATAATGTTTTTGTAGTCGGATTCAGACTGGGAAGCTCTATTCTATATTATATATTTTATTTCCTGGTAAAGGCAAACATGGAAGAACCAAGGAGAAGCCCGACAATTCCAAACCGCTCAAGATGCCTTTTGCTTACTGAGGTTTGGTGGATGAATTCATCCTTTTTTCAGACCGTCCTCATTCACAGCCAATCGCAGGCCACACCGAGACAAACAACCATCCACACTCACACTCACATCTAGGGACAATTTAAAGTGTTCAATCCGGAGGAAACCGGAGGACCCTGAGAAAACCAACGCAGGCCTGGGGAGAACATGCAAACTCCACACAGGGAGGCTGGAGCAGGATTCAAACTCACAACCCCTGCACTGTGAAGCCAGCATGCAAACCACTCGACGACTAGGCCGACTGGGTCGAATACTTACAGACAAGTGTAAATGAACTCGATGTGATACAAACTATCAACGCTTATAATAGTAAACATGATAGCTGATCGTGCTAAAATACATATTTATTGTAACAATTCAAATTCTATTGAAAGTAAGGCAAAACAGATTTTCAAGTACCGTGCTGTTTATCGGGTTGCTGACGTTCTCGTGTTAATTTGCTCTTTTTTTCCATGACATTTTGCAGAGGGGTGTTTTGCACCAATGAAAACATGACATTTTGGAACAGGGGTTTTTGATACACATGCATTTTTTCCCCCAATCTTGGAGGTCTTCACCCTGCTGAGTCCCATTTTAATAGAAACCAGCTCCTGTCAGTGGAACATAACTATTTAGAGTTCATGTGTCAAAATGATCTCTGCAAATAAACAAAGACAAGTACTTTCCGTTGGCTTGTCAAGCCCTGAGCAGAGCCTCCACTGAGAAAGGTAGTAGCGGTTTCATGGCTGGAGTCCCGCCTGAGCTGCCGGGAAGGCTCCCGACAGAGTCTTCCTGAGGATGCGCCAGGGCGGCAGCAATGTCAGCAGATCGGCCTCTACCTGTCCGTGGAAACGGATCAAAGGTCCTGCTGGGGGCTGTGACATTTGACAAGTTCGGGATGCCCGGATCTGATACAAAAATAGAGCAGGTGACATTTGAGTCTGGAATTTGTCTTGGTTTGGAGTCAGCTTTAATGTGGTCCCAATCCAACAACTTGCTACCGTGATATTTGAGGCTTTGTTGAAAAGTCAAAGGTGTCAGCTCTGATGTCTCTGTCTCCCGGTAACCTGTCCAGCCAGGCTGCAACTCATCCTTCTGATCTCTATTTTGCACTGACCTTTTGCACAACTGGGAGCTAACATTTTCACTTTTTGTACAAGTGCTCTTGAAATGAAAACAGTGATAAAAATGGAAGTCCCACTCTGGCAGAGGCTTAAGGCTACTACCCACAGACTCAAAGGTGGATGTCCCTGCAGATGAAGGGACTTTGCTGAATGACTGTAAGCTCGGTGTGATGGTCAGAGGCAATGGGTGAATTGCGGGGAGGAAGGTCGAGTAGGAAAAGGAAAGGTCGTTGTAAAACTCCCTCTGTCTGAGTTCCCGCTCCAACATCACATTCTCCAGCTCCGTGTCAGCAAATGTTCGCCTCTTCCTCATGCGGGCACTGATGGTGGGGTGTGTAGCATGCGTATGGTCACGCTGTGTCGGCCTTAAACAACAGGAATCGTTTCCCTCCGGTGGTGTCAGGCCTGCGGTTTCCACAGACAACACGTCACAATTATATTTGTGCTGATTTAAGTCAATGATAAATCACAATCATTTTAGATAATTGGATATTTACAAAACAATTCATGTTGGATAAAATTGGGTTTAATTGCTGTTTGGTAGTCCTTATTTTATTTTAGTGGCTGTGGCAACAGATAAATCCTCCATTTAAACCAACTGACAAATGAAAGAGAGATGGATTTGTTGCAATGTTACCAGGCTGCATGGTCTTAATCTGCCACATACTTGGCCCCGCCACTGCAGAAGAGCGCTGCAAAAAAGTTCTCTGTGAACGATTTGATCGATACTTGACACCTCGCTTCCCCTGAAAGACACAAGGCAACAAGAGTTAGACAGTAAGAATCATTTGAGAGAATAAATCACTGCTGAGATGACGAGCTGTGAATGTGTTCGCTGTGCAAACTATATCAGTTGTGTCAGACAGAATTCTGACACCTCCATAAATCATCACTTTTCAGGAAACCAAATAATCTCTTGTCCGTCAGGCCATTAATTTTGCACCGTCTAAGAGAGTAAACAGTTCACATTGGAAACATCAGATTCATGTTGATTTGTGAAAATAGATTAAATTGACTGAATTCAAGCTTTGGACAAACTCCAGCAACATGTTGAAATGCACAACAAATAATTATGCGATTTGAATTTGACTTAAGTGATGATGATTTTTTTTCAATGCTTTATTTGTTTGTAACAGAGACTATTTGATGGTTTGTTCAGTTAACGTCTCTTCCGAGTGCAGAATAGATGATGGTATTTTTTAAGTTCCCCCTTTTGTGCATGCACCTACACTTCCCAACTCAAAACCATGATAGCACTGATTCAGATCCCAAACTAAAATTTTGTGAACGTTTTCTTATGTTACTGTTAGTGGCCAATAAAAGTAATTACAGGTGCTTTATTATTATTATTATTATTATTATTATTGTTAATAATAATAATACATTTAATTTCTAAGCGCCTTTCAAAACTCTCAAGGACACTTTACAGTCACGGGATTTTTTTTGTGCGGGTGAGCAGCGGCAGCCATTCGCGCCAGCGTTCACTCTACCTGGAAGTAACACAGCAGCAAAGTTATGAAACGAAGACTCTTATTCTTAATCAATCTATTTTATACACCACCTTTTCCAGCTACTCCCCTCAGGCAGGCGCTACCGATCCATGCGCACCAAATCCAGCAGACATTTAAACAGCTTCTTCCCCCAAGCCATTAACTCTTTGAACTCTTTCAACAGTAGCCAAAATGGAACTGTATAGTGCCACTTAGCAGTTTTTTTGACAACGATACTAGTGCAGCGTGTTCTACCGGAAACAAATTCCTTGTGTGTCCTACATGCTTGGCAATAAAGATGATTCTGATTCTGATTCTGATTCTGAAATACACCAGTAGTTCTCAGACATATAAAAATGAATAGATATTTATGACATAAGTATCTCACTTCCAAGAAACGATAGTTTTTGAAAGATTACTCTAAATTTAGAAACAAAAGACATCTGATCTTTAATTGACAGTATTGCTATGTTTTTGGATTGTTTGAGAGATTATATTTTGGGATAAATGCTCTTCCACTACCTTCAAGCTAGTGAAAGCATTAAAAAAATGATCATCTCGCGCAGCCCGAGTGATGTAAGCGGTTAAAAAAAATGGATGGA
The DNA here is from genome assembly GCF_051943395.1 of Hippocampus bargibanti. NCBI lineage: Eukaryota > Metazoa > Chordata > Actinopteri > Syngnathiformes > Syngnathidae > Hippocampus > Hippocampus bargibanti. The sequence continues at coordinate 11,375,383 of NC_142740.1, forward strand.
TGTACACAAAAACAAAATGTGAAATAATTTGGCCTGTTCTTGTGGCGCAGCATTGAGAAAACACCGGCTTTGGAAAGTGAGTATGTCATTTTTCGACTATTTGTTGGCATTCTCCCAAACTCTGGAATTCTCTTCCACCCAACATCCGTAATATTGACTCCCTCCCTATTTTCAAGGCTCACCTCAAAACCCACTTGTTTAAAATTGCTTTCAATGTATAGTTCTATCTGCTATTTTATTATGTATCATTTACTTATGGTTTTATTGTTATGTGCTTTGTTTTATTGTTTTTATTGTAAAGTGTCCTTGGGTGTTTTGAAAGGCGCTTGAAATAAAATGTATTATTATTATTATTCTGATTAGTAGTAATATTGTTCAATGTTGAAATTGAAGGTTTCGTTGTGTTTTGATTGGGTGGCTCTACTTGACGAAACAACAAAAGAATAAATTGATTAGTTTGAACGCAGCTTTCTTGAAAGTGACGTCTGCACCACAGTACGATTGACAACACACATTTGTTGGCAACTAAAACTTGGAAATTTTCCTTGTCTCCACCTAATCAGAAGCTCTCAACATAAACTCGTGTTAATCAATTATTAAACAAGAGAATATCATTTGGGTATTCTTCACATGAAATGATATGATGTTCAAACATAAAATGGTAATACTGTTGCGTCACACGAGTGTATGATTTTGAAGTGCGCCTTTCAACACTTTCATGTCTTTCAATTTCTTGATCTCCTTGATGTGCGTATCACCCTGACGCATAGCACACGCTTGTAAATTGTATAAAAGGAGCTGTCGTGGGACAGAGAGATTGGGCGAACCACGGGGCAGAATCATCTCGGACTCACAGACCCAAAGAGACTTGCACGGACCCGCTCAGGCGCCCTGCTCGCGCCGGGCGTCGGACGGACATCACGGCACGACTTGCTCAACTCCACGCCACGCTCTGCCTGCCTGGGAGATTGGATTGGATTGGATTTGCCTTTATTAGTCTCGCAGTGGAGAAATTTTAGATCTGACAACGAACCTACTTACAAATAAAGAGAACCATCAAACTCTTTATTGGCGAGCCAGCCAGGAGCATTTTTTCCCTCCTCCTCAGCCCAATCAACTCTCCAAATGGAAACACCCAGATTTCCCAGCCGCCCGTGAACCCGGCATCTTCACAGCAAGACCCCTCAAGCCGAGCTCCCGATGGACCGCCACCACCCGTGGGCGCCCCGACCCCACCGTGAAACCTGCCGCACCCTGATGGCCGACATCGTCCAATTCGCCTGGCGACTCTGCAACTAGCTGCATCGTATATGTCCACGATCGCACATCGTCGGACATCGCTTATGTCCACGATCGGACATCATATATGTCCACGATCGGACATCGTCGGACATCGCTTATGTCCACGATCGGACTTCGGGAAGACGCTTCATGGCCGACACGGCCGCCGACGTCAGCGTTCTTCCTCAGCGTCCTGCAGAGCGCCATGGCAGCGCGATCATCGCCACCGTCGCCGATGACCGGCCTGTCCGAGCCCGGCAGCATGGCCAACCCCACGCACCTTCGTCCTCACAATCCCTCATCGATTCTCCGACTTGACCGATCCCAGCCGAACAACTCACGGTGAGAAGACCTTCCGGCATCGACTCGACGGCCGCGAGGAAAGTTTCCATCGATCGACTCAAACTGGCAGTCGTAGAGCACTCTTTGCCGTGCTCCCGTACAACGACTTCAGGCACCACGAAACCTCCTCGGCAACCTCCCCACCGACGCCTGCCATGCCCGGTGACCGTCATCTTGCCTGGCCTCACCATGTCGCAGAATGACTTTTGTTTTTATTTGTTTTTCCTTCATCACTTTGACCGACTTCGGATCCAGGAGGGGAGCCCTGTTGCGTCACACGAGTGTATGATTTTGAAGTGCGCCTTTCAACACTTTCATGTCTTTCAATTTCTTGATCTCCTTGATGTGCGTATCACCCTGACGCATAGCACACGCTTGTAAATTGTATAAAAGGAGCTGTCGTGGGACAGAGAGATTGGGCGAACCACGGGGCAGAATCATCTCGGACTCACAGACCCAAAGAGACTTGCACGGACCCGCTCAGGCGCCCGGCTCGCGCCGGGCGTCGGACGGACATCACGGCACGACTTGCTCAACTCCACGCCACGATCAAGCTCTGCGCGTCACCTGCCTGGGAGATCTGACAACGAACCTACTTACAAATAAAGAGAACCATCAAACTCTTTAATACAAATTTAAACAAAACATGAGATTAGAAATGTTTGCGTAAACTTGCACCTCCATGTCGGTGCTCGCGCGTACTCACCTCAGCAGCCTGTTGCCTCCTCAATGCGACCTGCGCGGCCATGACGCGTTGCCGCTGCACCACCAGCAGGCAGCAGGCACATCCGCAGTCCCTCCAGCGGCACAAGCGTTTGTGACCTTTCAAGCACGAAACGACGCCATGATTCCGGCAGCGGGCGCATTTGGGACTTCGCGTCATTTTAAGCGGCTTCTCCTGCAGGAGCGATTTAGCCTCTCTGCCGTTCCCGGAGGTCCGCGCTGGGCCGCCGTTCACTCCCGAGCATTCATCAGGACTTTTCATGTTTTGAGGTATCACGTTGTTCTCTTGTTTCCAGATGCCGGATTCCTTCCAAGTGGGTGGACATAACCATACCTCATCTAGCTGAAATAATTCGACAACGACACTCGGCTGTACGACGCACACAAACCAAATTAATTCATGCAAAATAAATGTTACATTATCAATACATGTTATGTCGGTCGTTTATGGATGAGAACCGAAACTATTCGTATATCATATATCATCTACCCTATACGAAACAATCACATTCTTGTTTGCATTAAATTGAGCACAATAATTGATTGGGTTAAAAAAAAAAAGCTTAACCCGAAAAAAAGTGCCACGCATACAATGTAGTGGTCCTTCTTAGCGAACTCCTACTCAATACTGAGGTGTTTGATCCAGCCTGCAACAGTTTTAAAGGTGGAAACTTTGCAGCCCACCGCCAGACGTCAGAAATATTAAGCCCCCCTCAGCTGCTATATGACGCGCCTTCTAAAAACAAGAGAGTCACAAAAGTTTCCAAGTTCTTGCGCAGCGTCCGCGAGCAAACATAGGAGAGCCCACCTGCAAGGTACTTTCTCTTATTAATCTCCTTACCTGCCCTGCCTTAAACCACCCAGCCTAACTGGGAAGTTGCCTCAACTAGCAAAGATTAAAGACAAAGCAGCTCAAATGCAAAAACAAAACAAAAAAAAAAAATCCTCAATTGGACAGTTAACATCCGTGTCAAGAACACTTGCACTACTATTCAGTGCCTATGACATTTAACTTTGCTCGGCATGTTTGGATGGTTACAAATATTCCCAAAGATGGGCAGGCGAGCGGATGGACAGATTGATACACCTGTGTGCATTTGGAGACAAACTAATATAATTTCATGACATCAAATTTCCAAATCTCAAAATTATCACAGACTTTTAAATTGTTGATGAAATACCTTTATTTGTCTCGTATTGGAGGAATTCCTATTTCACAGCAGCAAAACTCTCAAAGGAAGAGAAAAGAAAAAAGAAAACAGTAAGTATAAAAACAATGTAGAATTATTATTATTATTATTATTATTATTATTATTATTATTATTATTATTATTATTATTATTATTATTATTATTATAGTGATACCTCAGCTTACGAATGTTTTAGCTCACGAACTTTTCACCTTATGAACATTAAATTCACGAGAATATAATCTTGGCATATGAACTAGTTTTCGGGAAACACAGAGCGCCACAATGGCTGGCAGATTAGTTTTTCGACGGAAGAACACCAAACCAAAACACCAAACAGCGCCACCGTGGCTGCCGGACTAGTTTTCCACACAGCCTTTCGCTGAGTGCATACGTGCTATACGTGGTTTGCTATCGAGTGGATACTTTTGCTTTTTTGGGACAGAAAAAGAACCCGCCACAGGCTAGTGTTCAGCCGGAGAGGACACAAAGCAAAATTACGGTTGAGCAAAAGAAGGAGATCATTGAGAAACACGAACGAGGTGTGCGTTTGTGTGACCGGTACATATCCTCTGTGCGTATTTATAAAAACAGATCGGGAGCAAAACTGAGTTTCGTAGTGCTTTATTTATTAATTACAAAGTAAGAACATTTTGTAATCATCACTCAATAGGCGTCGGCATGGTAAAAACAAGCACATTATCGGTAACAGTCAGTAATCAAACCCATCCAAGTCCTCATCCTCTGTCTCAGAATCGAACAGCTGCGCTAAACCAACGTGGCAGGTTCGCTTTCCTCCCGGTCAGTCACTTTCTGTGCTGTGCGGCTCCTCGGAAATTATGCCTGCTTTTCCGAAAGCTCGAACCACCGTGCCAGCAGTCACGTTACCCCAAGCATCCACAATCCATTGGCAAACTGGCGTAACATCCAGCCCTTTTCGTTTGCCTTAATAATGACGGCTGCTGGAAATGTCTCTTTAGGCAAAGTCTTTCTTTTGAAAATCACCATCGGCGGGACTTTCTCTCCGTTAGCATGGCAGCCAAGCACAACAGGAAACGAAGCCTTTTCGCCAGCTGTTCAGAATAATTCGCCGGATGTTGCTGCGCTGCCGTAGTCCTGTCCCAGATGGAAAAATGGCACAGTTTCATAAAACGCCAGCACCAAGACGGACCTCCTTGGAAAGCCTTCAGTTTAAACTGAGCTTCATAACCATGTCTCTTTGCCATTTTCTGAGTTGTTAAAACAGCAATGATCTGCATAAAGCTCATACCTGTTAGGGACGTTCCGAATGTGACGTCATTTCGGGCATCGTCATCCACTCGAAAACAAGACTTCATGAATATTCAACGCAAGTCTTAAAACATAAAATATAGCTATATGCGGTGGAATCTTTGTAAAGTGCACTCAGTAGATCATTTGAAGTGATTTTACAAATTATGAACGCAACTGGTCCAGAGGTGTCAGTTGTCCTTTAAGCAAAAGCATTATTTTGACATGTCATTAAAGTGGCGAGGTCCTTAATATTTTTTCCATAAGGCCCCAAAACAGAAAGCAGCAGCTTTTTTTTTTAAACCATGTATATTATGTATCAAGTGGATATAAAATGTGTCACTCTTTCACCTATATCTATGCTTCACAGTTGTCCCTGAGAAGTACCACTTACATTAAGGAATGACCTTTCATACTTTTTTCATGTTTATTTTTTCCATGATGATACTAGTGCAGCGAGTTCTAAAGGAAACAAATGCCTTGTGTCTTCTACATACTTGGCCAATAAAGATGATTCTGATTTTGTATGTGCAGCTTAATTGCTTTAGTTTAATGAATGATTTTGTGATATCGGGGCCCGACTGAAACATGCGATTTCAGATAGTGTGAAAAGTGTGCTTCCTGCTGATCAACATGTGTTACTACATTGAGGTTATTTCTCAACTGATTTTTTCGTCCCTACTGGTAAATGCAATTAATTCCATTACAGAATGAAGTTTGAACAAACAAACTACAGAACAAGAAACTCTTAACATTGTATTCAGGGGTTTAATTAGGTGACAAACTAAACACGCCCCCCCCCCCCACACACACACACACGAACCCGCACACGCACGTACGCATACACACATAAACACACACAAACGCGCGCACACACTTTATTTAATATATATCTGGAGATTAAAAAGGGAGTCTTTCAAAATACTGGTAAATATTTACATTTTACTAAATTCTTGCTACATGTTTTATTGGGCGAAAACTATAAATTATTTATGTTATATTGACATTTGTTGTGGATTTTTTCTCCTGTGAATTCTGGAGATCATGTGAAATTAAAAATACATTTAATACGTTTAAAACTAATGCTAAATACAACACTTTCAACATTTATGTTTGGAAAACATGCTGTCATTAAAAAAACCATAAAAAGAGAGGACTTACAATAAATATATTATCGAGTAGGGAGTTGTATTTTTCTATCAGAGTTGAAGATAGATGGTTTGGTTTATTGATTATTGATTCTGATCAATATGAAATTTGTTCATTTTCTCATCCATTTATCCTTACAAAGGTTGGAGATTTATGTCACTGTTTAATAAAGGTGCTGATCGGAGATCTCAAAGCTCACATGGACAGAAGAACAAATAAAAGCTGTACAGAAGGAGAGTTGATGTAATTCCTTTATTGTTAAACCTGGACAAGATGGAGACGAAAACAATTATAAGGAAGAAAACCAAAGACTGAAGTAACATTTTTTGTTCTTTCTTAAATCTATTTATCTATCTTAAGGATTATTGTTTCATTTTTTACATTACAACACAGAAGACAGAAGGAAATACAGTAGTTTGTTGAAAATTTAGAACATTGTCATATTTATTTTATTTTACTGTTTGTTTGTCAAGTACGATTATACAGTAAAGTCTTGTTATATCGATATTCAAGGGAGTCCAAAAAAATATCGATATAACCGGGACTATCGATATATCCGATCCTGCGCCGAACTGCATTAAACAAAAGCCGCCAAAAGAGGGCAGCCAAGCGCCATATAAGAAACGGAGCTGGCCATTAGCTCCCTTTTTTTTGGGTGAGAGATGTTCCCCCAATGTTGCCTCAAAATGGCACATATAATTCTTTAATGATTGTAAACATGTATGCTTTAATCTTCAGAACTACAGTGTATTTGAAACATATTCATAACTGGATGTGTAACAAGAAAGCATATTATCCGAATCTGAAGCCATTGTTTGGATTCACAAGCAATGCAAGACGTCTTGGCGTGAAGTCATTTTTATTTGCATTTGAATAAAAAGTGACATCGGCTGTCCTTTAATACACAGTATGGAATGTTAATAATTTTCAAAATCATCGCGCTTCAGCAGACAAAACAAAAAGTCATCAATCTTCTTCTGCTTCCCATTTTTACCTTTTAACACAAACACTTCAATCTCGTCTGCTACACACGAGCTAGCGTCTGAAAATGAAAATGGCTCTGCTACACGGGTGCTGGGCACGTAACCAAGTCACCTGACCAAGTCGACCAATGGCGCGACTGATGGCGTGACACGTAACCAAGACACGTGACCAAGTTGACCAATGGCGCGACCAATGGCGTGTCACGTGACAAAGTCACACGGCCAAGTCGACCAATAGCGCGCCCGATGGCGGCTCATGTGACCAAGTCGACCAATGGCGCGACCGATGGCGGCTCACGTAACAAGACACGTGACCAAGTTGACCAATGGCGCGACGGATATATCGATATAAACAACAAAAATGGCCGGCGGGGGATGAAAAGGAGCACCGTAATAACCGGATTATCGTAATAACCGGGTATCGTACTAAACGGTACTAATTATACATAAAAAGACTAGAAATGTGCAAGGGAAATGAAAATAGTATCGCAATAAGCGGTACTATCGATATAACCGATATCGATATAACGAGACTTTACTGTATATATTTTAAATTAATTTTCTTTCCTATGCAATTCGGCAAGGGAGGTAGTTTGCGCCTCCACCATGCAGTTGTCGTTGGTTTGGAGCAGACTTTAAAACTAATGCTTAATACAACATTTTCAATATCTGTTATTAATAAACATACTATCATTAAAAAGCATAAACAAGAGAGAACTTAAAATAACTATTTTTTGGAATAGAGAGTTTTACTTTTCTACCAGACATAAAGAGGGAGAGATGTCTTGGTTTATTTAGATTCTGATCAATATGAAATTCATTCATTTTTAACTTCACTTAAACTCACAAAGTTCGCAAGGCACGCCGGAGCCTATCGCCTTTGGAAGCAGGTGGGGGACATTCTAAAGCATTTGCAAGTCAAACGCAGAGCACACATGGAAAAACACCCGTTCGCGCTCACAGTCACACAAATGAACAATTTGGAGTGTTCTGTTAACGTGCCACGTGTTTTTCTCATATGTGGAACGAAACCCACATAGGCACATGGAGAACGCACAAACTCCATACAAGAAGACTGGAGCTGGGAATCGAAGCCTGCACCTGTGCATTGTGAAGCGGATGTGGTAAACAGTCACCAACTGTTCCACCATATGAAATTCAAATTTATTTACTGTGTGTTTGGCTCGATTCACCCCATTGAGGCCCGTTGTGTGAAGTGAATGACAGCATATTTTCAAATCTGGAGGTCTTTGATGAAGACCAGAAGTAGTGAATTGTTCCTGCCATTGCACATTTCACAATCCATCTGTGAATTGATCGAGCAGGTGGATTAATGACTGTTTCGTCTCCTAAGTCTTATAAAACAAGTCAACTGAATGGTGAAGAGGCGTCTGTGTAACAGGAGGGGTCCATTGATGAAAAGGTTTCTTCAGCCGTCATCTGGACTTTTTTAAAGGTGTCGGACGTTTCGCTTCTTATCCAAGAAACTTCGTCAGCAAACAAAAGTCTTACTGTTAGTTTAGGCCCTATATATATCGCTACTGTCCAGATATGGTGGTGCCGGACTCTGCTATGATAGGTCCCTGCTCTCGGGTGGGGGGGGAGCAGAGGACTACCCACTGCAGCTGGTCCACTGATAGTTCCTGTCCTTCTGACTAACGACTGGCCTGATTGCCCTATTTCGACCGGTATCACCTCATCTGTATTACTAATCCTATATTGCCTAAGCAGGCTATTGTATGAACGATCCAAATTGAACCTCACCCCACCAAACCGGTTTAATGAAGGATTTAGTTGTTTTATGAAAATCGCTTCTTTTTAACCGATAAACACTTTATACGCAAAAATTAGTGCAGCCAAAAGATAGGTTGCCATATGAAAAACAAAGTAATGTAGTTCATTCAATACATTGTAAGAATGGAAATTGTAAAGAGCAGTACATTGCGGAGACTAAACAAATTCTCAAAAAAAGACTTTATCAACATCGCAGGGATAATACTAGTGGGCCTCAATCGGCAGTACATATGCACCTAAAAGCTAGCAACCACTAATTTGACGACAATGAGGTTAAAATCTTGGATAAGAAGCGAAACGTCCGACACCTTCAAAAAAGTACAGATGACGGCTGAAGAAACCTTTTCATCGATGAATGGTGAAGAATTACCAATCACCATTCACTGAATAAAAGTTCTTGCAATGCCTCTCTGGATTTTTGAGAAGTGCACCACTCCAAAAAAAAAAACAGAACCAAACAAAATGGAATTCCCTCAAGCAGTCACATTTTGCTGTGACAATTCCTGTCCTATGTGTGTTGCCTCCTTTCTGCTCTTTTGACTAATAACCGGGGTTGTTCAGAAGGCCGTGCCACTCAACGAACATGTGTGCAGCGTCGATGGAGTTTGAGAGCAGCCCCTCACCACCACCTCCCTCTCCACACCCCATTTGTCCTGTCATCATGTCCTACTCTGTCTGCCTCTCCATCCATGCAAAGCACCCTCAATCATCTTCATACCTGTCAACCTCCATGGCTCCATGCCCTTACAAATTACATTTCCCTTACAAAATACAAAATAATCTTACACCATATTTTTTCAAACATGTTTATTTATGTAGGATTTTCACAGCAGCAAAGTTGTATAGGATTTTCTTGTAGACGTCTTAAAATGCATAATAAACGTACAGCGGGGCCTCGGTTTACGAACACCTCGCTTTATGAACTTTTCGGTTTACAAACGTTAAATTTATGAAAATTAAACCTTGCCATGCGAACTACTTTTCGGGATACACACCCACCACAGCTGGCGAAGTGATCTTCAGATCTGGCGGCGTGATCTTCGGATCCTCGGCGGAAGCACACGACCGAACAGCGCTCCAGCCGGCGCACCTTTCCACACCCCCCCTCTCTCTCTGAATGCACAAGACCCCACCACAGGCTCGTGTTCAGCAGAAGAAAACACAAGGAGACGTCAAGGCGAAGAAGGAGATAATTGAAAAACACGAACGAGGTGTACGTTTGTGGCGTCACAGGTCCACACCGCGGCTTTCAAGTGAATATCAGCCTGACACAGTTCCCACGCTGTGTGTCACTTCCCTGAGAGGAACTTTGTACTACCATTCTACAACTAAAGAGCCCGGTACCGTCCACCATTGCTACCATCCTTCACAAAAAGCTTGACACAAAGGCGTTATTTGGTCGATGCTTTCACGTGACTATTGACACAGAAATTGTCACGTGCGAGTTGACAGCTGGGGCGGGGCCGCCTCTCCCGACCTCCACCAGCCCAAAAAGACACAAAAAAAAAAATTACAGTCGAGGAGAAGAAGATCGGCGAGAAACACGAACGAGGTGTGCGTGTTGTTCCACTAATCATCGATACTGGGACATTTCAACGAGTCGCTGTCACCTCACTAGTGACATGATAATGACGCCTCTTGCCTCGCTGTGTCTTGGACTTGCCAGCACAAGAGTTTGCTTCACCCGAGGTGATTGTTAGCCGCGATCGGGTCAGTTTGTTGCTTTCCGGGATCGCGAGTGTGCCATTTTTTTTTTGCCTACCTTGATAGGCTGGACGGATCGCCCCCGCCCGCCTTCTTTTGTGGTGTTTTATTCTGGGTCCGTGGATTTATCGTACTCGCGCCTTTTGTTGTAATAAAATCTCTGCCAGCACCTACGGGACTCGAAGTGGATGCAGATGACATCGAGGAGCTTGTTGCTGACCATAATTTTAAAAAAATATTATTATTTTTTTTGGTTCTTTTGACTCCAAGACGGCGCCGCGAGAGTGGCTGCCTTTCCAGCAGCTCCTGTGTTTTGCTTTTCTACTTTCATTTCTTTCACAACTTTGCTGCTGTGAAATGTAAATTTCTCCACTGCGCGACTAATTAAGGCAAATCCAATCCAATCCAATCCAATCCAATCCAATAATGAGGTCCTCAACACAGAGGATTTGATTTGCCTTCAACAGGACAAGCAGAAGCAAGCCATTCAGGAGTTGATGTGCAGGCTTTTATTGAACAGTTCCATCCAGAAAAGACTGTGGCTATGAGAATCATCAACCTGATTAATGATCATGTGATGCCTCAGTTTCGTAAGACCTTACAAGTCAGAACGCAACAGGTGTCAATTAAGAACCATCAACGGCCATCACAAATGTAAATAAAGTGAATTTATTACACAGTGCAGTGTATTTCTTTCATTACAATACAATAGCACATTTATTATACATAGAAGAAGGTATATTGCGTGTAGTTTTAAGGCTTATTTAGTTGAAAATTATATTTCATGGAGATCTGGGAATGGATTATTCTCATTTTAATGGTTTCCTATGGGAAATTAATTTTTGGGATACACACTTTTCGCCTTACTCTGTCTGGGAACCAATTAAGTTCGTAAGCCAAGGCCCCACTGTACTTTGTACGGCAAAAAATGTATAGGTTGACCACCCTCAAGGACAGCTACTTCAACTTCATTTATTGTGCTGACGTTTGTTTATAAGACGTAAACACAGCAGCTTTCAGCTTGGCTTTTTTTTTTCAAAAGATCCTGAGCTGAATTTTAAGACTATTCAAAGAGACCAGGCCTGCATTCCGCACAAAGTCTTTAGCAGCTTCTGAAGAGTGGAGAGAGCACCCGAGCAGTTATCAGCACAAGACAGATGCCAATAAACTGACAGCTTGAGCAAAAAAAGGCTTAACCTGTATCTGTGAGAGTTTTTTTGGACTTTTGATCTTGGTTAAGTCGTGATTTTACACAATGCTGAAATAAACACAATTTTAATCCTATCACAGAAGACACATTGAGACTTTATTTTTGTGTATCTTTTTACCTGTCAGAAATGGCATCTCAGAAGAGGCTGTTTGATGTTAATTTTTAATGTGACATTGATATCCGTTACATTTTGGATTTGCCTTTATTCGTCTCGCAGTGGAGAAATTTACATTTCACAGCAGCAAAGTTATGAATGAGGACCTCTTTTGGTCTGACATATTTATTTTACACTCTGTCTGTCTCTCTGGGCAACTGTTAGAATTTCATGAAATTATTCGGCTTTAATTGTTAACAAATGTTTATTTCGACTGACAATTTGCGTGACAAACGAGGAGTCTTTTTTTGTTTCTATATACTGTTTCCAAATGAGAGGCGGAGCGGAACTTGACCAGCTTGTAACGTTGGAGACCCCAGAAAAAAAGGCAGCGCCTCATGAGGAAAAGTGTGTGTAGTACGCACATTTAGGTTCAAGCGTGAGTGACAAAGAAAAGTGTATGCTTTTCAAAGCTTGGTTAAATCGTGATTTTACACAATGCTGAGATAAACACAATTTTAGCTAGCCAGCTATCTATGAGCTATCTATTGGCTAGCTAGCTAGCTTTCTATCTGAGTTACTACCGGTTTGAGTGAACGCTGGCGCGTGTGGCTGCCGCTGCTCATCCACAGAAAAACCTTTCCTGTGACTGTAAAGTGACCTTGAGAGTTTTGAAAGGCACTTATAAATGAAATTGATTATTATAAAATGGGATGGAACAAAGTCCCAGTTGAAGAAGCAAGCAGTATGACAGCCTGTTCATTTGAATGGATTTCACCTCTGTGGTTCACACAGAGGCCTTCAGTACTGCTATGTCTGAATCAATCCAGCCCATAATAACTAGTTATGACTATACAACCTCTTGTGCAGCTACAGCTGTTACTGCGACTTGTATCAATAAAGTGTGGTGTGATTTAGTACAGGTCCACTAGAGGGTACCGTTAGAAGAAATAAGGCCTGCAAGACGGCCTTGGTGTTGCCTAGAGGTAAGAAAATAATCCAGCCCGACTCGACCCGACTCACGGGTATTAAAGACTGACCTGAACTGAGCCCGACCAATTACAGTGATACCTCAGTTGACGAACCCCTTGGCTTACGAACATTTCGGTTCACGAACGTTACATTTATGTAAATTTTACCTTGGCATACAAACTATTTTTCGGGATACACATGGAGCGCCACAATGAGTGATGTGTCGTTGGCGAATGAGCCTGTTCTTCTAATAAGAAAATGGCTGCCGACTGTTATTGTCGTCTATTCCCCACCCCCAGTCTTCGGTAAAAGCCACGTGATTGGTCAAGAACGGAGCAGTAAGGGGTTGGGATTACAGACAGCGAGAGAGTGAGGCCGTCCTCCAAAAACGAAATGGCGGCCGACTTTTTTTTGTCCTCTCTTTCCCGCCTCCAGTCTTTGGTTAAAGCCACGTGATTGGTCAAGAACGCAGGAGTGGGGAGGGGGGGGTAAACATTAAAGACACAGGCATACGACAGAGAGAGAGAGTGATAAAATGGACCGGAAACAGTGAAATTTGGACTTTTTTCAACTTTGATAGTTCAAAGGCGGAGTGTAGACTGCAAGATTAAAATATCCCATCAATCAGGCTCAACAAATAACCCGCACAACCCATCTGTACACTTGATGCACAAAGCTATCAACCCAGCTAAACAGAACACAATTGATGAGGAACAAGGTAAAATTATCGCAGAGAAAGCACCTCCAAGGGATCATTCCTCAAGATGGTGAAAGAAGAAGGTTACGTTCCTCATCAAGTGTTTAATGCTGGTGAAACCGGTCACTCGATTCCATGAAGCCATCAACAACCATCACAAAGGTAAATAAAACGACTTTATTATAGAGTACAGTTTATTTCTTTAATTATAATACCATAGCACATTTATTATACACAAAATAAGGTATAATTTGTGTAGTTTTAAGGTTTAGAAAATTAGAAAGTAGAAATGTTTTATACATTTCAAAAGAACTACGCTTGTCTTTTTAAATGAATTTTCTTTCCCACCCAGGATGATAATGTAAGGGGGTTTGCACGTCCGCCTTGCAGTGCAGAGCTCCAGTGATGTGCGGTGAGGTTCATGGCCGGTGAAACAGTGACGTCATCACAGTCAGATTTACAAACATATGAACTCTACAGAGTACCTTATTCACCACTTGATTGGCAACAGTTAACGTGTTTTGTTTAAAATGTCATGTCCGCATTCTTTATATAAACTGTAGCATTACAAGAATTAAAAAAAAACATTATTGTGTTACCTTTACTTCTTAATGAAGTCCATGCGCCACTCCTTCTGAAGAAAGGCATTGATACCTTCTATGTAGAAGCCTTCCTTATCTTTCTTCAGTTTTAAAAGTCTCTCTATTTCTCTCAATTTAGATATGTAATCCTCCATTTTAAAAATGAGGCCAAGCAACACGAAAAAATGACTGGATGGTTGGACTTAACTTTCTAATTGTATACTGTAGCTTGCACTTACTAATTCTATTATTCTGTGTCGAGGAGTCACAAGAAGTATCCCTGTAATCACCAGCGTCCCCTGTCATGAGGCAGGAGAACTGTGTGCCTCACCTATGCACACAGTTTTGATGAAAATAAAATAAAATAAACACTGTAGTACAGTGTTTATAATGTAAAGTCACTCTACATTATATACACCAGCTCAACTGTAGAAATTTAGTTCATATACTAAAAGTGTTTGAACACTTTAATAGCGACCGCATTGCTTTAATAGCAATGCGGTCTTACTGCAGAGCAAGCTAGCACAGTTCGCATTGTCATTGCGCAATCCATGGTGAGGCTCAGCTGGCTGCTGCCTCACCGCTCGTCTCTATTTAGTATTTGAACGGTAAATGTGAAAATTCAGCGATTTTGAAAACAAATCCAAAAATGGTGAAGTTAAATGGAAAAGAAGTACACATCACTAAATAAATATAACTTTAATTTATTTTTTCATTTGATATGTCCATGATGACAGGTGAGGCTGTGCGTCACCTGCCTCCCCTGACTGCACGTCACTGCAGAGCTCGTTGATTTGGAGCTAGCTCTGGTCTCTTTGTGTGGAGTTTGCATGTTCTGTAAGGGCCTGCTAGTTTTTTCTCCAGGTCCTTGGGCCACCTCCCACATTGCAAAATCATGCATGGTAGGTTCGGTGGATACTCCAAATAGTGAACTGGTGTCAATCAAACAATCAATGATTGCTTGTCTATTTGTTCCCTGTTATTGGCTGGCGCCTGGTTCAGAGTGTGCCCCGCAGACTGCCCGATGATGACTGGGATAGGCCCCACCATGCCTGTGATGCTGATGAAGAAAAGAGTGTCAGAAAATGCATCAATTGATGGAAGTTTTCCATTTTATTGCACCTAATCTATGATTAAAAAAAAAAAAACAACAACAACAACAACAACAACAACAACAACACGTATTTACAATCTGTTGACCTCGCACATAAAAAACTTTTTGTTCTGCTGTCTTGTTTTTGTTATTTCATGAAATTGTTCTGTGAAGCTCTTTGTTGTAGCTGCAGCACTTGTGAAAGCTCCATCTAAATAAAGGTGCAGTGAATTATATTCATTCATCTTCCAGACGGCTTTATCCTCATGAGGGTCGGGTGCTGGACCCAATTCCAGAGGTCTTCAGACACGAGGTGAAGACATCTGGCCAATCGCAGGGCACACGGAGACGAACAACCATCGGCTCTCACACTCACACAGAGGGACAATTTGGAGTGTTCAATAAACCTGTCATGCAGGATTTGAAGTCATGACCTCTGCACTGTGAAGCCATCAAACTAACCACTAGACTACCGGGCAGTTTATTAAACTGTATGATGTTTTTTTTCTTACTCACATCTTTCTTACTCACATCGTTTTAACCATTTATGACCTTTTTATTTATTTATTATTTATGATATGAAATGTGATGGAATATGGTTATGATTGCATGGCGATTCATGTCCCATGTTGTGTTGTGTTATGTTTGTTATGATCTGTTATTTTTTTCTGTAAAGTGCTTTACGCTCCATGCTCGCTCTTCTTGACCTCAAAGCTGCAGCTTTTGACACCATTTCTCATCCCATCCTCCTTGACAGACTTTCCTCCATAGGGATCACCGACACGCCCCTACGCTGGTTCCACTCTTATCTCTCTGGCCGCTCTCAGTTTATCCAAATTAACTCCTTCACTTCACAGTCCTCTCCTGTACCTTCTGGTGTGCCCCAACGCTCTGTCCTGGGACCTCTCCTTTTTATCACCTTCCTTCTTCCCCTTGGCAATATTCTCCGTAAATTTGGTATACAATTTCATTGCTTTGCGGATGACACCCAGCTCTATCTCTCCAGCAAACCTGACGCCTCTCTTCGACCTTCATCCCTTTCACTTTGCCTCTCTGAAATGAAATCCTGGTTTACCCATTACTTCTTGAAAAACTGAAATTCTCCTCGTTGGTACCAAATCCACCTTAAGCAAAGCTAACAGTTTCTCTCTCACTATTGAGAATTCAACCGTTTCTCCCTCCCATCAGGTCAAAAGCCTAGGGGTCATCCTTGACAGCAAACGTTCTATGAAGACATGGTTAGCGTTTACCTTTCTGGGATATCAAGAAAGTTTCATGCACACTAAAAGACCGGTAAAAATAACAGTTTTGATCACACCTCAGGCTCCTTGTTTTACTCGTGACATGCAGATGGAGAATAATCGATCATCACAAAGTGGAGTTAATTCGAACTGGGTCCAGAGAGTATCACTGCCGTGAACCTTGTTCAAACAGTTTTTAATATATTCCAACAGCAGGAATCATTAGCATGTTTAATTATGCAGCTCTGATGATGGATATACAATAGTCAACTGACAGTTTAGGGCTATGGAGGAAGAACTGTTGACCTGGAAATTTTATATTGTAGCTAAAATGCCTGCACAAGGACCCACATGTGAGTTTGAATATGAATGAGCGGATGAATACAGTAGGTTTGAGGCTGATAGTGGAATAGTCATGAAAAATTGTCTTTCATTCTCTTTGACTATTGACAATTCGACCGTTTGTCCCTCCCATCAGGTCAAAAGCCTAGGTGTCATCCTTGAACACTATCTTTCCACTCCCATATAAATAACTTAACCTGATCTGCAAACTTCCACCTATGCAATATCAATCGTCTTCGCCCGTCTCTCAACCCTTACACCACTGATATCCTTGTTCATAGTCTTGTCACCTCCCGGATTGACTACTGCAATTCACTTCCCCTTGGTGTCCCTCAGAAACTTCTCCACAAACTTCAACTAGTCCATAATTCTTCAGCCCGGATAATCGCCAGAACCTCATCCTTTCACCACTTCACCCCCGTCCTCCAAGAGCTCCACTGGCTCCAGTCAAATATAGAATGAACTTTAAAATTCTTCTTTATACATTTAAAGCTATCCATAACCTTGCCCCCCATACCTATCTGGCCTTCTTCAAATTTCAATTATCTCTCGTTCCCTCTTCCTCCCTCCGCTACTGTGTGCCCCCTGACTGTTTCAGCACAATTGGGGACAGAGCTTTCAGCTGCTCTGCCCCCAAACTCTGGAACTCACTTCATCCCAACATCCGTAATATCAATTCTCTTCCCACCTTCAAATCCAATCTCAGAACCAACTAATTAAAATTGCATTTTCTGTGTGGCTCTATCACTTGTTTCTATTTATAATTGTATTTTATTTATTGTATTCTATTTATAATTGTATTTATTATTGTATCTAGGCTTGTCTGTAACCGTAGTGTCCTTGAGAGTTTTGAAAGGCGCTTGAAATAAAATGTATTATTATTATTATTATTATTATTATTATTATTATTATTATTATTATTATTATTATTATTATTATTAAATGCTATATCAACAGAGATGTATTCTATTCTCAACTGCAAGTCATTCTACTCGCCACGTGAGTTCGCTTCCTTTATTCTCGTTGCCGTGTACATCGCGCCACAAGCTAATGCTAACGCGTGTATACAAACGCTAGCGGACCATGTAAACCATCTCGAACTAAAATATCCAGAATCACCCCTGATCATTTTGGGCGATTTTAATCAAACACGTTTGAACCGTGAACTTCCCAAATATAAGCAGCATATTGACTGTTTCACCAGAGGAGAAAACATTCTAGATCATTGTTACACAGCACTCAAAGGCGCATACCGGTCTGTTGCGCATGCAGCATTGGGTCTTTCTGACCACTATTTAATCCACTTAATTCCCACATACAAACAGAAACTCAAATGTGTAAAACCGGTAGTCAAGACAGTTAAAACATGGACAGATGAAGCAAAGTTATCGCTACAAGAATGCTTAGACTGCACTGATTGGAGCGTCTTTGAAACTTCAACGGGCACATTGGATGAATACACAGACACTGTAACATCATACATCAGTTTCTGTGAGGACATGTGTGTACCAACAAAGTCCTTCCGCTCATTCAACAACAACAAGCCATGGTTCACTCCCAAACTCAGTCAGCTTAGGAAAGAGAAAGAATCCGCATTTAAAAGCGGCGATCGAGCAGTTTACAAACTCGCCCGAAACAGGCTGACGAAGGAAATTAACATCGCAAAGAAAAGTTATGCGGAGAGGCTTAACAAACAGTTCTCCGCTAACGACTCTGCATCGGTGTGGAATGGCCTGAAAGCAATAACAAATTATCGTTTACCTTCCCCCCAAGCAGTGTACAACAATGGTATGGCTGATGAGTTAAATACATACTTTTGCCGATTTGAAAAGGACACCACCATTTCCCCGGTCTGCCCACCATTACCAGAAACTACCGTATCTCCGCCCTCTGCCCTACAGATCCACGAACTGGACGTTAGACGGCTCTTCAAGCAGCAAAAGATCAAGAAAGCTGCAGGACCTGACAGAGTGTCCCCCTCCTGCCTGAGAGTCTGCGCTGACCAGCTGGCTCCGGTCTTCACACAAATCTTCAACAGATCCCTGGAGCAGTGTGAAGTCCCATCCTGCTTCAAACAGTCTACTATCGTCCCAGTTCCAAAGAAACCAGCACCCTCGGGATTGAACGACTATAGACCTGTCGCTCTGACGTCTATGGTCATGAAGTCCTTTGAACGCCTCGTGCTGAACCACCTAAAGAACATCACCGGACCTCTGCTAGATCCTCTTCAGTTTGTCTACCGGGCAAACAGGTCTGTGGAGGATGCAGTCAACATCGGACTGCACCACATCCTCGACCACCTCGACAACACAGGAACCTACGCAAGGATCCTGTTTGTGGACTACAGCTCTGCGTTCAATACCATCATCCCAGAACTCCTCATCCCCAAACTTCTCCAGCTTGGTGTGTCCCCCACGATCTGCCAGTGGACCCTCAGCTTCCTGACAGGACGGACACAACAGGTCAGACTGGGAAATATATCATCCACAACACGAACCACGAGCACTGGAGCCCCGCAGGGATGCGTCCTCTCTCCATTGCTCTTCTCTCTCTACACGAACGACTGCACCTCAACGCACCCAGCTGTCAAATTCATAAAGTTCGCAGACGACACCACGGTCATCGGTCTCATCAAAGACGGCGACGAGTCTGCGTACCGACAACAAGTGGAGCAGCTGGAGCTCTGGTGCAGCCGTCATAACCTGGAGCTGAACACGCTCAAGACAGTTGAGATGATGGTGGACTTCAGGAAACATCCATCACCACAGCTACCCCTCACACTATCCAACTGCCTGGTGTCAACCGTTGAGACCTTCAAGTTCCTGGGAATCACAGTCTCCCAGGACATGAAGTGGGAGGTCAACACCAACTCTATCCTGAAAAAGGCCCAACAGAGAATGTACTTCCTGAGGCTGCTAAAGAAGCATGGCCTGCCACAGGAGGTGCTGCAACATTTCTACACGGCTGTCATCGAATCCATCCTGTGTTCTTCCATCACCGTTTGGTTCGGGCCGCCACAAAAATGGACAAAATCCGACTTCAACGGACAGTTAGGACGGCGGAAAAAATCATTGGCACCGCCCTACCCACTCTCGAGGACTTGCACACTGCAAGAATCCAAACTAGGGCGCGGAAAATCCTACTGGACCCTCCGCACCCTGCCCACCACCTTTTCCAGCTACTCCCCTCAGGCAGGCGCTACCGATCCATGCGCACCAAATCCAGCAGACATTTAAACAGCTTCTTCCCCCAAGCCATTAACTCTTTGAACTCTTTCAACAGTAGCCAAAATGGAACTGTATAGTGCCACTTAGCAGTTTTTTTGACAACGATACTAGTGCAGCGTGTTCTACCGGAAACAAATTCCTTGTGTGTCCTACATACTTGGCAATAAAGATGATTCTGATTCTGATTCTGATTCTGATTCTGATTGCATTGAACAACCCCCAATGAAAAATACACATTCAATACATTTTAAAGACAGGTGCTACATTTGCCACGATGTTCCTTTTGTTGGTTTTTGTTTACATTTCAACCAGCATCTTTTCTTTGTGTCTCTTTTTGTCTATGTCTATTTCTAAGTTATCGTGTTCACCTGCTCTTGTCATTTCAGTCCTGTGTCAACCAATGAACTTCAAAGGCACTATTTCTTTATTTTCATTGATCCGCTTTTCTGCAATTAAAATACAAGTTTCTCAAGAATATTTGCCTTCTTGCCAAGTCATGTCTGGCAATTATATTTCCACGTTGGTGACTCAGGCCATCAAAACATAGGATTTATGAATAGACACATTGGAAAGCACTCATTTGATCCATATATATAATACGTTGTACTAAATTCATCCTGTCTACTTGATAACTAATGTTAAGCAGATTCCTTACTTACAGACAGTGTATTGTAGGTGTTCAAATACCTGACATGTTTCGGCGACTACTTCCGCCTTCGTCAGAGTGTCACGGATGTTGCTGTGACGCGCCATTTTCAGCTGGTGTTGCTATGAGGGCGTGACCTACCTGTCAGAACTGACAGGCAAGCCACGCCCCCCGCTGTCCGCTCGTCCCTCCAGGATGCTGCTCCAGGTAGTAGAGAGCATGTAAGCTCCCTCATCCCTGTTGATGGTCCTTGGTCCTCGCTTTCGGATTTCAATGGCCTCCCTGATCCAGCGCTGATGTTTGTTGTCTTCGGTGCGGATGACTCTGGCCTTCTCCCAGTCCATGATGTGGTTCTCTCTTTTGCAGTGGTCCGTGATGGCTGATTTATGGTGCTCCTGTTGTGCTTGTTCTTTTATTGCTCTTGTTTGGATCGTTGCCGTCTCCTTCTCGCACTCGTTCTTGTGCTCTTTTTTTCTTGTAATGAAACTCCTTCCTGTCTCCCCGATGTATGATTTATTGCATGACTTGCATGGGATTTCATATATTGAGTTACATTTGTTTTCCGGGAGTATTTTGTCCTTTGGGTGTACCAAGATTTGACGGAGAGTTGTGTGTGGTTTGACCGGTGTGTTTATGTTGTGTTTCCTCAGTGCCCTTTGTATGCGTTCTGTGATACCTCTTATGTACGGTAGTGTTACCATTGCTCTGTGTTCTTGTTTGTTTGTTTGCTTTTTCTTTCTTCCCTGTCTTGTGTTGTTTTTGTTTTTAACCTGCTCTGCCCCTTTAGTTATTGCCCACTGGGGATATTGGCATTTTTTCAGTGCGTGTTGTATATGTTTTTCCTCCTGTGTTTTGTCTTCTGGGTCCGTGATTATTGTGGTGCGTTCATGTAATGTTCTGACGACTGACAACTTATGAATAGTGGGGTGTTCAGATGTCCAAAGGAGATATTGGTCAGTATGTGTAGGTTTCCTGTGTACTTTTATTTTGATGACCCCGTTGTCCGTGTGGTGTATGTTCAAGTCCAAGAAGGCGATGGAGTGGTTTGTTTCTTCTTCATGGGTGAACTTGATACTGCCTGTGGTGTCTATGGAGTTGAGGTGTTCCGTAAGCTGTTGCGTATGTCCTGTTTTGATTTTTTTCCAAGATGTCGTCCACATACCGTTTCCATAGTGTTGGTTTGTATATTTCCGGGGCTGTTGAAAGTGCTTTCTGTTCCAGGTCCTCCATGAAGAATCCACACATGATGGCAGAGAGTGGGTCCCCCATGGCGAACCCTTCTTTTTGTCTGTATATGGTGTTTCTGTATTGGAAATATGTGGATGTGGCTATGAATTGAAGTAGCTGGGTTATGTCTTGTGCTGTAAGATTTGTGCGTTTTTTGAGTGTCCTGTCTGTTTTGAGACTGTCCTGTACTATCTGAATGGTGGCTTTGGTGGGTGTTTTTGTGAAAAGTGAGGTGACGTCATGTGATATGAACATTTCGTCTTTCTGTAATTTTATGGTGGCGAGTTCTGTCAGTTCTGACAGGTAGGTCACGCCCTCATAGCAACACCAGCTGAAAATGGCGCGTCACAGCAACATCCGTGACACTCTGACGAAGGCGGAACTAGTCGCCGAAACATGTCAGGTATTTGAACACCTACAATACACTGTCTGTAAGTAAGGAATCTGCTTAACATTAAACATCATATATATAATAAGATGTTGTGCCTTGTGGAAAAGCTCCTGAACAGTAATTCAGCGTGAACAAAATTAAATGATTCTGATTCTGATTCTGATAAAATCTGACTGGGAGTTGAAGTGTTTTGTGGACTGTGAATCTTGAGCAACCCGGTATTCTGAGTCACTTATTTTTTTCTACTAGACAAATTGCTTTTGCGATACAAAGGGGGAAAAGTCATCAGTGAATCCCCATTGACTGACAGGACTGGACAGGCATCGTGGAATGCTGTGCGGCATGCATGGTGGCTTGACCGCTATTTAAGTCTACAACCGCTCCAAATTCAAATGGGCTGACTGACTTCAGATCAGAAGGGTGCTAGCATAGAGCAGAGATTCAAACTTCGATCATCTTGACTGCGAGGACATGCTGAAATTGAATATACAAGCAACACAATTAAAGGTTTTCCCATACATTCTGCTCAGCAATTGTCTAAGTTTGTTATGCATCTTAATCAGCTGTAGATGAAAAGGTTTCTTCATCCGTCATCTGTACTTCTTTGAAAGAAGTTCAAAGAAGTACAGATGACGGACCACTCCTGTACGACTGAGAGTTTACACAGACGTTAATCAGCTGTACAAACAATTCAACTCAGTTGTGGCTTTGGGAAAAAAATATCAATCAACAATTTTACATTTGCCTTTAACTTAACAAGCAGCCAAATGAATCAATTTAGACTATACAGACTACACTCTGGTGCTCGACAGGTCACATCAGCTATAAAAGTGTAACATTGTCTTTTCTCCTCTTCCCTGCTGACTGTATGTGACAGCTGAAGGGAAAGTAGAGAACAGTCGGGTCCATTATCAATGCACTCATGCCCCACTATTTCTTTCATTCAATGTATTCATGATTCCAATTAGTTTTCTCTCCGCAACTGTCATTATATTTCCAAGACTCTGCAAAGCAGCTCCTTGGGCCTCGATAAATGCTGCAATGGTGAAAATAAATGGAATTTAAAGCTAAAAAGGAATCAACAACTGAGACATTTTGGGGAATGAAAAGAACACGAGCTGTCTAATCACCATCTGTTGCAACTGCTGGAAACTAATTAGCAGACAGAAAAGTGCTTTTTCCACTTTGTTGGGTCCTAATTGTCGCTTCCGCCAACCAAATAGCATTCACCCCCAAAATAATGATGCAATACTCTCCTACATCGGCAGACAGATCGAGAGGAAGATATTGGCATGAATGACTGGAGCTGTTCATTTACATGCAGTTCGTTGCTTTTCCTCTAGCAGCCAGTGTACTGAGGTTGTAGCACACGAACAGAGTAAAGAAAACATTGGGCATTGCGGGTCTTTACTTTGAAGCAGAATTCCTTGAACCTCAAAGAAAAAGAAGAATAAATCAGAATGGTGTCAAGTTGAACTGTTGCAACACATGAAAGGACACTTTGATGTATTTTTTAATACATGCTGGTCAAAAGATGCACTCTTCATCATTGATTGAGTGTCGTCATTCTTTTATTTCTGCCTCTAATTTTTCGTTGACAACAATCACAACATTGCTGCCAATTTACCTTCACATTTGAATATCTTGATTAATTATGATTATCCAGACTGTCGTAACAATTGTGGGGGTTTTATCATGTGAGCACGTGAATAGAATTTTCATAGTCCAACTCAAGGTTCATAAAAAGTGCATTGAACTTGGTGAAACGAAAAAGAAAAAAGATTTATGATAATTGATGACGGTGTTTTTATAAATGAGGAGGTAAAATCAATGTAACTTTTAAAGAACAAATGAGAACAACAAATGCAGAAAATGATTGAATATAAGACTTTGTGTATACAAACCCTGTTTGGTTCACATTTGGAATGCTCTTTCTACTTTGTGCTCTGCGTGTCGTATCTTTCACCTGTTTTTTTTTTTTTTTTTTTTTTTTTTTTTAGTTTTCACATGTACGTACTTTGTCCCTCAGGTTGTGTGTGAGTGTGGATGGTTGTTGGTATTTGTGTGCCCTGCGATTGGTTGGAAACGAGTTAAAGGTGTCCCCTGCCTAATGCTCGAGGACGGATGGAATTGGCTCCAACTGTCACATCTCGGTGCCATCCGGGGCGCGCCCCGCCCCTCCTGTCACCTCCTCCGCCAATCTTGGGAGACGGCCCCTCCAATCATCATTCACCTGGGTTCCCACAGCTGATTGTCATTCACTGATTGTGCCTTCTGCCTATATCTGTCTGTCGCTCACTACCGTCTCCGTCGGAGTATTTTTGGACATTGTCGTTTCCACTTCCGTGTTGCCAGGTCTGCTGTCATTTAGTTATCTTCCTCCACTCTTCCCTGTTTGTTATTTTTTCATGCGTGCCTCAGTAAAGACTTTTGTATCCGAGTATCTGTCTCGCCGTGTATTTTGGATCCACACTCCCCGCTGTCCTTTCGTCACTCGAGCCCAGCCCTCGAGCCTCGAGTGACGTGACAACAGCAGCACACAACTTTAACAATAAATTGGTATCGAAAAATATAGTGATGCACTTTAAGATGAAATGAGATTTATCCATCGATCCATTTTCCGTACCGCTTATTCGTCATTAGGGTCGCGGGGGTGCTGGAGCCTATCTCAGCTGTTTTCGGGCCCGAGGCGGGGGACACCCTGAATTGGTTGCCAGCCATTCGCAGGGCACACAAAGACAAACAACAGTCACACTCACACCTAGGGACAATTTGGAGTTATCAATCTGCCTGCCATGCATGTTTTTGGAGTGTGGGAGGAAACCGGAGGACCCGGAGAAAACCCACGCGGGTCCGAGGAGAACATGCAAACTCCACACAGGGAGGCCGGACCGGGACGCGAACCGGCGACCTCTGCACTGTGCTAACCACTCAACTACCGGGCCGCCCGAAATGAGATTTATAAACAAAGGAATTTTTAAACCATTGTTTTTGTTCCTGATATTTGGCATCTTTTGGCCTGCACAAGTGCATCAATACCAGGTGTCATGTCCTGACTCGCTGACACTTTCAGAATGTCATTTAAAGGACAACCGACATCACTTTTGTGTTTCCTAACTGACACCAGAGAAACCTTTTATAGCATCTAAAATACCCAAAACACGCATGGTATTTTTAATCAAATGCAAAACACCAATAAAAATGACTTAAAGTGTCCAAAATCTGGAAAAAAATGAACCGGCCAAAAAAAATGAAGTGGCCACTTTTAGAGGGTCCCGCCCTGTCACATCTCGTTGCCATCCGGGGCGCGCCCCGCCCCTCCTGTCACCTCCTCCGCCAATCTTGGGAGACGGCCCCTCCAATCATCATTCACCTGGGTTCCCACAGCTGATTGTCATTCACTGATTGTGCCTCCTGACTATATCTGTCTGCCGCTCACTACCGTCTCCGTCGGAGTATTTTTGGTCATTGCCGTTTCCACTTCCGTGTTGCCAGGTCTGCTGTCATTTAGTTATCTTCCTCCACTCTTCCCTGTTTGTTATTATTTGATGCATGTTCCAGTAAAGACTCTTGATCCATCCAAGCCTGTCACGCCGTGTATTTCGGGTCCTACCCTATCGCCAAGAGTCCGTCGCTCGAGTTCTGCCTCCTTGCACTCGAGCGTCGTCACACAATACTCCGACCACCCATGGACCCCGCCGGCGATGACAGGTATTTTGCCGCCCTTGTGCAAGAGGCGGAGCGTTCGAGCCAGCTGGCCCAGGCGATTGAGGAAATGCGCTACGCCACTTCCTCGCTGGCTCAACGCCTCAAGGAGATGGAAACATGCATCGCCACCCTCACTGTTCCTTCCCCCCCGCCCGTGGGCAGGCGCACTCCCCCGCTACCCCAACCCTCACGCTACGCAGGCGAAACCGAGCGCTGCGCTCAATTCCTCATGCAGTGTGCGCTCGTGTTTGAACAACATCCTGACGCCTACGTTAGCGATGAGGCTAAGGTAGCCTTCATCACCAGCCTGCTCGCGGGTGAAGCCGAAACATGGGTGCTGGCGGTACGAGAGTCCCGACCGGAGCTGTGCGCCTCGTATCCGGACTTCGTAGCCGAGATACGCCGGGTGTTTCACCATCCAGTGGCGGAGGTCGAGGCGGAAGGGAGAATCCTCGACTGCGTCCAAGGGGCCCGTTCGGCCGCAGAATACTCCGTCGCTTTCCGGATCCAGGCCGCTGGCAGCGGCTACGGCGACCGAGTGTTGAGGGGGGTGTTTCGTCGCGGCTTGAATTCCGACCTAAAGGACGAGTTGGCTACCCGCGACGCCGGCACCACCTTCGACAACCTCGTCGAGATTGTCATCGGCTTGGATCATCGTCTCCGAGAGCGGCGAAAGGAGCTGAGCGACCGACGGCCCGAGGTACCCCGAAGCCGACCTCGGTCGACCACACCCGGCAGCGACCGCGCGCAGTCCCAGGAGGGACTCCTTGAACCTATGGTGATAGGGGGGGGAGACGACCGCGCCAACCCGAGGGTTCGTCGCACCCGAGGCCCCCAGCCTAGGACCCTCGGCTAATGTAAGTCCCCGCCGAAACGGCGTCCATTGGGGCCTAAGTCCACAACACGAGTCACATGGTTGGAGCTGGAAAGTGAACTATTTGGCCCCTCCAGCTCCCAAAGAGTGCGGGCACTAGTGGACTCGGGGGCCGACGGGTGCATCATCGACCCCCACTTGGCCGACCTTTTGGGCTGCCAACTTATAGATCTCCTTCCCCCTAAGGAGATCGTCGACCTGGATGGCCGATTATTAGCCCGGGTCACCCAACTCACGGCAGGCCCGATGGTCACTCTTCCTCACCCGTTTTGACTTTTCTCTCACCTACTGCCCAGGGTCACAGAACACCAAGCCCGACGCCCTATCCCGTATCCATGAGCCGGCAGAAAGGGAGGAGACCACCGCCAACATCCTGCCGGCCCAGCGCATCCTGGGCGCCCTGAGGTGGGAGGTTGAAAGAAAAGTCCAGCAAGCCCAGGGAACTACTGTCACGCCGTGTATTTCGGGTCCTACCCTATCGCCAAGAGTCCGTCGCTCGAGTTCTGCCTCCTTGCACTCGAGCGTCGTCACACAATACTCCGACCACCCATGGACCCCGCCGGCGATGACAGGTATTTTGCCGCCCTTGTGCAAGAGGCGGAGCGTTCGAGCCAGCTGGCCCAGGCGATTGAGGAAATGCGCTACGCCACTTCCTCGCTGGCTCAACGCCTCAAGGAGATGGAAACATGCATCGCCACCCTCACTGTTCCTTCCCCCCCGCCCGTGGGCAGGCGCACTCCCCCGCTACCCCAACCCTCACGCTACGCAGGCGAAACCGAGCGCTGCGCTCAATTCCTCATGCAGTGTGCGCTCGTGTTTGAACAACATCCTGACGCCTACGTTAGCGATGAGGCTAAGGTAGCCTTCATCACCAGCCTGCTCGCGGGTGAAGCCGAAACATGGGTGCTGGCGGTACGAGAGTCCCGACCGGAGCTGTGCGCCTCGTATCCGGACTTCGTAGCCGAGATACGCCGGGTGTTTCACCATCCAGTGGCGGAGGTCGAGGCGGAAGGGAGAATCCTCGACTGCGTCCAAGGGGCCCGTTCGGCCGCAGAATACTCCGTCGCTTTCCGGATCCAGGCCGCTGGCAGCGGCTACGGCGACCGAGTGTTGAGGGGGGTGTTTCGTCGCGGCTTGAATTCCGACCTAAAGGACGAGTTGGCTACCCGCGACGCCGGCACCACCTTCGACAACCTCGTCGAGATTGTCATCGGCTTGGATCATCGTCTCCGAGAGCGGCGAAAGGAGCTGAGCGACCGACGGCCCGAGGTACCCCGAAGCCGACCTCGGTCGACCACACCCGGCAGCGACCGCGCGCAGTCCCAGGAGGGACTCCTTGAACCTATGGTGATAGGGGGGGGAGACGACCGCGCCAACCCGAGGGTTCGTCGCACCCGAGGCCCCCAGCCTAGGACCCTCGGCTAATGTAAGTCCCCGCCGAAACGGCGTCCATTGGGGCCTAAGTCCACAACACGAGTCACATGGTTGGAGCTGGAAAGTGAACTATTTGGCCCCTCCAGCTCCCAAAGAGTGCGGGCACTAGTGGACTCGGGGGCCGACGGGTGCATCATCGACCCCCACTTGGCCGACCTTTTGGGCTGCCAACTTATAGATCTCCTTCCCCCTAAGGAGATCGTCGACCTGGATGGCCGATTATTAGCCCGGGTCACCCAACTCACGGCAGGCCCGATGGTCACTCTTCCTCACCCGTTTTGACTTTTCTCTCACCTACTGCCCAGGGTCACAGAACACCAAGCCCGACGCCCTATCCCGTATCCATGAGCCGGCAGAAAGGGAGGAGACCACCGCCAACATCCTGCCGGCCCAGCGCATCCTGGGCGCCCTGAGGTGGGAGGTTGAAAGAAAAGTCCAGCAAGCCCAGGGAACTACCACCATCCCCAGGGGCTGTCCCAAGGATCGCCTGTTCGTCCCCCCCCCTCTACGCACTGAGGTGCTTATCTGGGGGCACACATCTAAGATAGCCTGCCACCCGGGGGTCAACAGGACGATCCAACTCATCGCCCAACGGTTCTGGTGGCCGGGGTTTAGGAGGGACATCACCCTCTTCGTGAAGGCCTGCCCGACCTGCGCCCGTGGAAAGGCCTCCCACCAGCCCACGGCCGGACTCCTCCAGCCCCTACCGGTTCCGTCCAGACCCTGGTCCCACATCTCCGTCGACTTCGTGACAGGCCTTCCCCCCTCCCGTGGCAAGACGGTCGTCCTCACCGTAGTGGACCGATTCTCCAAGTCGGCCCACTTCGTTCCGTTAACCAGGTTGCCGTCCGCCACCGAGACGGCTCAACTCCTGGTTAACCATGTCGTCCGTCTCCACGGGATTCCGACGAACATCGTGTCGGACCGGGGACCGCAGTTCGTGTCCAAGGTATGGAAGCGTTTCTGTCGGTCCCTAGGGGCATCGGCGAGCCTGTCGTCTGGTTACCACCCCCAGACCAACGGACAGACGGAGAGGAAGAACCAGGACCTGGAGGCGGCCCTCTGGTGCGTGTGCCTCCACAACCCGGCGTCGTGGGCCCTGCACCTACCCTGGGTGGAGTACGCCCACAACTCCCTGGTCTCCGCAGCCACAGGTCGGTCCCCATTCATGTCCGCCTGTGGCTATCAGCCGCCCTTGTTTCCCACACAGGAAGGCCAGGTGGAGGTTCCGTCTATCGATCATCACCTCAGACGGGCCCACAGAGTCTGGAAGGAGACCAGGGACGCCCTGTCACGCACCGCATCCCGGAACCGGCGGGTGGCAGACCGCCATCGGCGGCAAGCACCCAGCTACCAGGTCGGGCAGGAGGTCTGGCTATCCACGAAGGACCTTCGGCTGGCAGGGTCCTCGGCCAAGCTGGGCCCACGCTTCATGGGTCCCTTCCCCATCGAGGCCATCCTCAGCCCGGTCTCGGTGAGGCTCCGGCTCCCACCCACCATGCGGATCCACCCCGTGTTTCATGTTTCCCTCCTCAAGCCAGTGGAGACCAGCCCCTTAGCCCCCACGCCCGCCCCCCCACCTCCCCCCCGGATATTGGACGACGGACCAGTCTACACCGTGCGGGAGATACTGGACTCCAGGCGCAGGGGCAGAGGAGTGCAGTACCTGGTCGACTGGGAGGGCTATGGACCTGAGGAACGTCAATGGGTCCCACGTTCCTGGATCCTCGACCCATCCCTCACCCGGGCGTTCCATGCGGCTCACCCATCCAAACCCGGTGGGCCGCCGAGAGGCGTCCCTTGAGGGGGGGGCACTGTCACATCTCGTTGCCATCCGGGGCGCGCCCCGCCCCTCCTGTCACCTCCTCCGCCAATCTTGGGAGACGGCCCCTCCAATCATCATTCACCTGGGTTCCCACAGCTGATTGTCATTCACTGATTGTGCCTCCTGACTATATCTGTCTGCCGCTCACTACCGTCTCCGTCGGAGTATTTTTGGTCATTGCCGTTTCCACTTCCGTGTTGCCAGGTCTGCTGTCATTTAGTTATCTTCCTCCACTCTTCCCTGTTTGTTATTATTTGATGCATGTTCCAGTAAAGACTCTTGATCCATCCAAGCCTGTCACGCCGTGTATTTCGGGTCCTACCCTATCGCCAAGAGTCCGTCGCTCGAGTTCTGCCTCCTTGCACTCGAGCGTCGTCACACGCCCCCCTTATTCGTGGCGTCCCCCAGGATCAAGCCTTGCTGGAGAATCAAAACAATGGCTTCAGATTCGGAGAATATGCTTTCTTATTACTCATCCAATTATGAATATGATTCAAATAGTTCTGAAGAGGAAAGCATACATGTTTGCAATCGATTAAAGAATTTATTCCGTGCCATTTTGAGGCAATGGGGGGGGGGGGTGTAGCACTAAAAAAGAGGCAGAAAAATGCGACAAAGCTCTTTTAAGGAATTAATTAGCCCGTTTCCTCAGGCTAATTAATTCCTTACACGGACCTTTGTCGCTCTATTCTGCCTCTTTTTGGTGCAACACGAAGTTTTCAGACCAAACAAGTACAGCAAAATGCATTGACTTGTTGGACGGACTGCTACAATGTGTCCTTTTTTCGGTCAGGGGTGTTCCTTTTGTGACGTAGACTGAGGACTCGTTACCAACTCAAAAACAAGACTTCGGGAATATTCAGTGTGAGTCTTAAAACTAAAAATATAGCTATATCAGGTGGAATCTTTGTAAAATACGCTCAGTCATTTGAAGCCATTTTACAAATTATGGACACAACTTGTCCGGTGACATCGGTTTTCCTTTAAGTGCTTGTTTGTGAGCTTTGAATACATTTTTATTTTATTGATATTAATTACTGAGAAGATTTGTTCACAAAGGTAAGTTGTTCCAAACATGCACAAAAGTTTAGCAGCCAGGGCTGTTAATTTGGGGTACCCTAGTACCTGAACACGTTTCTCAAACTCCCACCGTAATCCTGGTCACACACACATTGAAAATTCTACACTCCTTATCTTTTTTTATTTCACTTTTCTCCGTTTGGATAATGACAATTTGGCTAATGAGGGTGTTGAAACCACGGTTTAAAAAAATGACCATGGTTGAAAAAAACAGATGTTCTCTATGACTGTTTGTTGATCGAAACAGCACCAATCTGCTCCCTGGTGGACAATCCTTGAATTGCACCGCATTAAAAATAAATTCCATGTCGTTTGTGCATTTTTTCCACTTTTAAATTATCCGGCGGGCCTGATCAAACCTCCTTGGGGGCAGGTTCCGGCCGTATGTTTGACACCACTGGTGTAGAGGTTTGCCTACTGCAGCGGTCGGCAACCCAAAATGTTGAGTCATGTTAGACCAAAAAACGAAAAACAAACGTGTCTGGAGCCGCAATAAATGAAAAACCTCAGAAAGAACTCAACACACACGGTAGGTATCTATTTAAGCAATATTATCCTACTATCAAAAAGACTTCCCGATTAAACATTTGTTTTCCCTGCAGTGCATCCTTTAGAGCCGATCAATCAGATCGACCCGCGACCACTCATGCATGCATCCGCACGCACGTACACACGCGTGCCGTCATGAGCCTCAGCCATAAAGGCCCCTGTCTGCTAACTTTTTGTCATGAGTTTCAGACACTGGTCTATATAGCACTTTAACAACTGCTGAAGCTGTAACAAAGCGCCTATATTATTGTTGGGAAACTTATACACACTTGTATAAAGGCTTCCCCAAAGAGTGTAACCTGGTGTAGCTGCAAAGAGAACACAAGCTCAATCACCCCTTCCTTACTGTTCCTGCAAGTGTCCCAGACCTTTTTTTCATGTGCTGTATGCAGGATTCAACATAAGCGAGCGGGTCCCTATTGTGATGTAGGTGAGGATGACCCCTGACCTTCCTCATCAAATGAATTGTAGACGTGAACCTATCAGCAGTCCGTGTTGCTGAGTTAATTCAAACTGGGTCCAGGGAGTATCCCTCGTTCAAACAGTTTAATATATTCCAACGGCTGATGTCATTAGCATGTATAATTTTGCAGCTCTGATGATGGAAATGCATAGTAGACAGATGTAAAAATGGAAGGAGCACACTCATTTCGTCATGAAGACGTGGTTAACATTTCCTTCTCTTGGATCTCAAGAAAAATTTTATGTACAGTAAAAGATCGGTAAAAATAACAGTTTTGATCACATCTCAGGCTCCCTTTTTTACTCGTGACATGCAGATGGCAAATAACCGATCAGCACACAGTGGAGTTAATTCGAACTGGGTCCAGGGAGTATCCCTTCCGTGAACCTTGTTCAAACTGTTTTTAATATATTCCAACAGCAGGAATCATTATCATGTTTAATTATGCAGCTCTGATGATGGATATGCAATAGTCAACTGACAGTTTAGGGCTATGGTGGAAAAACTGTTGACCTGGAAATTTTATATTGTAGCTAAAATGACTGCACAAGGTCCCATATGCGAGTTTGAATATGAATGAGCGGATGAACACAGTAGGTTTGAGGCTGGTAGTGCATGGAATAGTCAGGAAAATGTGTCTTTCATTCCAAATGAAATGAAAAGGTCAATGCTGTTAAATTACATAGAACATATGAATAGAGATCTTTACTGAAGGAATGCAATGACATCACATGATTTTTTTTTTTCTGTGCGGAGAGTGTGGGAGGTAGCAGAAGCATTTATACTCGGGGGTCAAAAGGCAAACACCCACTCTGACAGCAATACTGAATCATGACAGAAATCAATTCATTCATGACATTATTGTTTTCATTTTCTCTATTATATGTTTTCTCTCAAAATGCATACCTGTTTAATTAGAATCACAACCACACATTGGAGCACAACTGTGGTGGTGAGGGTCACGAACAGTCACAAATGATTTGGGAGGAAGGTGGTCTCCAAGTGCTATTGCTTCACAGATCTCTGATCCCCATTGACAACAAAATTATTTTTAATTTACAACAGATTCTTTTCTTACAGACAGTGTTCTTTCGGTGTTCAATTACCTGACATGTTTCGGCGTATACTTCCACTTGCGTCCAGCTGAAAACGGCGCGTCACAACAACATCCGTGACACTCTGACGAAGTATACGCCGAAACATGTCAGGTTATTGAACACCTAGAAACACTGTCTATAAGAAAAAAAAAAACTGTTGTAAATTAGATATCAAGTATACAGGATGAACTTAACAAAACTATAACTTTAAATTATCCACCCCAGTAGAGGTTGGGTTGCAGTTGGTTATCAACACACAATAAACAAAATATTCTGAATTATATCCATATTTATTATTTTCACATATTTACAATGCGGTAAAACATGTTTAAAATGGCATGATGTGACCCACTTACACAGGTCTAAAAAATACTTACACAAAATTAAACCCACTTCCATAAATTTTGCCGTTGCAAATTTCCCCATTGTGGGATGATTAAAAGTTTTTTCATTTTGAGTTTGACCATGCCCTGCTTCGGACTTGGGCTGGCTATGAAAATAGAACTTGGAATATCCTTCTAAACATTTATTATCTGCGTTTTCAAGTTTGTTTTAATTTTAAAGGACAACAAACACCATTTTGTTGGGTGCCTAACTTCTTTTCCTTTCGGCTTTTCCCCTCAGGGGTCGCCACAGCGAATCAATGCCCTCCATCTCTCCCGGTTTTGTACATCCTCTTCTCTCACACCAGCTACCTTCATGTCCTCTTTGACCACATCCATAAACCTCCTCTTCGGTCTTCCTCTCGGTCTGCTGCTGGCAGTTCAAGGCTCAGCATCCTTCTCCCGATATAGTCGCTATCTCTCCTCTGGACATGTCCAAACCATCTCAGTCTGGCCTCTCTGACTTTCTCTCCAAAGCCTCTAATATGAGTTGTCCCTCTAATGTACTCATTCCTGATCCTATCCAACCTGGTCACTCCCGAAGAAAACCTCAATATCTTCAGCTCTGCTACCTCCAGCTCTGCTTCCTGTCTTTTCTCCAGTGGCACCGTCTCCAGTCCAAACATCATGGCTGGTCTGACCACGGTTTTATACACTTTTCCTTTCATCCTAGCTGAAACCCTTCTATCACACATCACACCTGACATTTTTCTCCAGCCGCTCCAGCCTGCCTGGACACGCTTCTTCACCTCTTTTCCACACTCTCCATTGCTCTGGACAGTTGACCCCAAGTACTTAAAATCCTCCACCTTCTTTATCTCTTCTCCCTGTAGCATCACTCTTGCACTTGGATCCCTCTCATTCACACACATATATTCCGTCTTCCTGCGACTGATCTTCATTCCTCTCCTTTCTAGGGCATATCTCCACAGCTCTAGCTTCTCCGCCACCTGTTCCCTGTTCTCGCTACAGATCACAATGTCATCTGCAAACATCATGGTCCAAGGAGATTCTTGTCTAATATCGTCTGTCAGCCTGTCCATCACCATAGCAAACAAGAAGGGGCTCAGAGCTGACCCCTGGTGGAGTCCAACCTCCACCTTGAATTCCTCAGTCATACCGACAGCACACCTCACAACTGTCTTACAGTCATGATACATGTCTTGTACCGCTCTAACATACTTTTCCGTCACTCCAGACTTCCTCATGCAATGCCACAGCTCTTCTCTGGGCACCCTGTCATACGCTTTCTCCAGATCTACAAAGACACAATGCAATTCCTTCTGACCTTCTCTGTACTTCTCTATCAGCATTCTTAAAGCAAACATTGCATCTGTCGTGCTCTTTTTTGGCATGAAGCCATACTGCTGCTCACAAATGTTCACTTCTGCTCACAACTACTCTTTCCCATAGTTTCATTGTATGGCTCATCAACTTTATTCCTCTGTAATTAGTACAACTCTGCACATCTCCTTTGTTCTTAAAAATGGGCACGAGTACATTTCGTCTCCATTCTTCAGGCATCTGTTCACCATCTAAGATCTTGTCGAATAACCCAGCCAGGAACACCACCGCCACCTCTCCCAGACACTTCCATACCTCGATTGGTAAATCATCAGGCCCGAGTGCCTTTCCCCCCTTCATCCTCTTCAGCGCCCTCCTCACTTCATCCTTGCTAATGGTTGCTACGTCTTGGTCCACAACAGTCACGTCTTCTACTCTTTGTTCCTTCTCATTTTCCTCATTCATCAATTCTTCAAAGTACTCTTTCCATCTTGCCATCACACTATTGGCACCTGTTAATACATTGCCTTCTCTATCCTTAATTACCCGAACCTGCTGCAGGTCCTTACCATCTTTGTCTCTCTGTCTCGCCAGCCTGTAAAGATCAGTCTCACCTTCCTTGCTGTCCAGCCGAGCATACAAGTCATCATAGGCCTCTTGTTTGGCCTTTGCCACCTTTACTTTAACCGTGCACTGCATCTCCTTGTACTGCTGTCTACTCTCGTCCGTCCTCTCAGTGTCCCTCTTCTTCTTTGCTAACCTCTTTCTCTGTATACACTCCTGCACCTCCCCATTCCACCACCAAGTCTCCTTATCTACCTTTCTTCCACTTGATACACCACGTACTTTCCGACCTGTGTCTCTGATTATGTTCGCTGTAGTTTGCCAGTCATCTGGAAGGACCTCTTGCCCACCCAGTGCTTGTCTTACCTCCTTCCTAAATGTCATGCAACACTCTTCCTTTTTCAACTTCCACCATTTTGTCCTCACTTCAGCCTTTGGTTTCTTAATCTTCCTCACTGCCAGCGTCATCAGAATCAGAATACCTTTATTCGTCCCACAATGGGGAAATTTGCAGTCCACAGCAGCAATTGAAAAGGGATAGGGTAGGGGTGGGGGTGAAAGGATAGAAAACAAGATATTCTAAGCATAACAAAATAAAGTGTCAACTGTATACTGTGCAGATGTAAATGTGCAAAACCGTTCCATAAGAAAAACTGTACATAGTGCAGAATCAAGAAATGCATTTTGATATATTGCAACAAGCCATATTTACAAGTGTCCATTTTTTTTCTTTTTTAACATGTGATCATTGAGAATTGTGAAGCCTGACAGCAGTCGGTAGGAACGAGCGGCGGTACCTCTCCTTCTTGCAGCGCGGGTGTAATAGTCTCTGGCTAAAAGAGCTACCCAGTGCTGTCAGGGTGGGCAGGAGGGGGTGGGAGGGGCTGTCCATAATAGCTTTTAGTTTAGCTAGCGTCCGTCTGTTGCCCACCTCCTCCAGAGAGTCCAGCGAGCAGCCCACGACAGAACTGGCCCGCTTGACAAGGCGCTCCAGTCTTTTTCTGTCCCGGGTGGTGATGCCGCCTGACCAGCAGACAATGCCATAGTTGATGGCTGATGCCACCACAGAGTCATAGAAAGTCTTTAGGAGTGACCCCTGAACTCCAAAAGACCTCAGTTTCCTGAGTAGGAAGAGGCGACTCTGTCCCTTTTTTTATTAGGGCATCCGTGTTTGTTGACCTGTCCAGTTTATTGTTGAGAGTAACACCCAGGTACTTGTAGGAGGTCACCCTCTCAATGTCCGAACCTACACACCACCAACCTATGCTGTCTGGCTACACTCTCACCAACCACTACTTTGCAGTCACAGATTTTCTTTAGATGGCGCCGTTGACACAAAATGTAGTCTACCTGTGTACTTCTGCCTCCACTCTTATAGGTCACCCTATGTTCCTGTCTCTTCTGAAAGAAAGTATTCACAATAGCCATTTCCATTCTCTTAGCAAAGTCAACCACCATCTGTCCTTCAGCATTCCTCATCTGGAGTCCAAACCTACCCATCACCTCCTCATCATCTTTGTTTCCTGCGCCAACATGTCCATTGAAGTCTCCACCAATTGTTGGGTGCCTAACTGATATCAGAAAAACATGTTTTATAGCATCTAAAATACCCAAAACACAGGCTGATATTTTTAGTCAAATGCAAAACACCAATAAAAATGACCTAAAGTTCTCGTTGTACTAAGCTCATCGTCTACTTGATATCTAATATTAAGCAGATTCTTTACTCACAGAAAGTGTAGGTCACATGTGTCAAAGTCAAGGCCCGGGGGCCAAATCCGGCCCGCTACATCATTTCGTTTGGCCCGCGAAAGCAAATCAAACTGGTGAAATTCCATGATGCTAGCTAAAATCCTAACCAAAATTTCATATTTTTGGATATAAACCACAATAACAGTCCGTCTGTGTAAGCTCTCAGTCGTACAGGAGTGGTCCATCGATGAGAAGGTTTCTTCAGCCGTCATCTGTACAAAAGTGAAGGTTTCGGACGTTTCGCCTCCTATCCAAGAGGCTTCGTCAGCGAACTAAAGTCTGACTGGTCGTATCGGCCCCATATATATATCCCTAATGTCTTTATTATTTAACAGTCATTATTCTTGACTTCAGATTTGGAAACTAGCTATTCATTAATTTGTTGTACGCTCTATATGTAATATGTGGAAGGGATTAAACATTCTAATGGCTTCCCCAAATTCATAACGGCCCTCGAGAGGAAACCATAACTACAATGTGGCCCGCGGCAAAGAATGACTTTGACACCATTGGTGTAGGTGTTCAAATAGCTGACATGTCAGCTATTTGAACACCTACACTGTCTGTAAGTAACAAATCTGCTTAATATTATGACCTAAAATTGCCCAAAACTGCCACTAATGAGCTCGAAACTGGAGAGCTTCAGAAAGTCCTGCCCCCATTTTCATGATGTCACATTGGGAACCTGGGCGAATCCGGCGATCCTGGCCCACCCACAAACTGCCCTGCTCCAGAATCAAAACAATGACTTCAGGAAGTTCAGATTCGGAGAAGATGCTTTCTTGTTACTCATCCATCCAGTTATGAATCTGATTCAAATAGTCCTGAAGAGGAAAGCATAAGTTGTTTGCGATCGATTAAAGAAGTACAGTAAAGTCTCGTTATATCGATATTCAAGGGAGTCCGAAAAAATATCGATATAACCGGGACTATCGATATATCCGACCCTGTTTGCATGTAATTTTCTCCGTGCGTGCATAGAAATAGTATCGATATAACCGGGACTATCGATATATCCGATATCGATATAACGAGACTTTACTGTACTTCTGTATCAATTCGAGGCGTATGCAAGCGATGAATATATGAAGCATATATGAAGCTCGGTGAATTAGCCTTATAGCATCAACTTCAGTGATATGTGGCATATAAGGACATGAATAATAAATAATAAGCTACAAGATGTCAACAGTAATGTAGATTGTGGAATGGTTGTGCATGCAAAAAGTTGTGGTAAAATTTTAACGCATCAAATCGCAATTTTATTTATGCAAGACATGCATCTTGCAGTGTCTAGGTGATAGAAGTTATAACATGCATTAATCTTCGTAGACTGTAAACAAAGGCCTACAAATTCAAACTATATTTATGTATATGGGTCAAAGCATATTTTCAGGGTGTCTCCCGCCTCGTGCCCGAAGAGAGATGAGATAGGCTCTAGCACCCCCCGCGACCCTAATGAGGAATAAGCGGTACGGAAAATGGATAGATAAATTTGATCAATACACTTACCCTGGACCTCTCCTGTTTGGCAAACGCTGTGTGGGGTCTTATAGTTGGCGCCTCTTTCATCTGTTGTTTCGAAACAATCTACTTCAAAATGAGCACTACAAAAAAATGAATGCTTTGTGGCCTTCCACCCTGCTCTGGTTTGTTGGACATTTCCATTCTGCCCAAATGGCTGGTTTGTCCGCTGGGAATTGGTGTAAATATACACCTTCTTTATGCGTGTCACCGCAATTTACTGCCACACAATGATTCAGTACTAAAAATGCACTAGAAATCTCCCGTGTATCGCTTTCTCGCTCAATCCACAATGTCAACAACTCAGGGCATAAGCATACGTCACTTCATCAACTCCAAAACAAGACTCCTTGACTATTCAGCGTGAAGTTAAAATACAGTTATATGCGGTTGAATCTTTGTGAAATGTGGTCAGTAGAAGTCATTTGAAGTGGTTTTACAAATTACGGACGCAACTATGTCGGGAGGTGTCTGTTGTCCTTTAAAGAAACTGCATCGTTGATGTCATGTCGTTTTTTTTCAAGAAAACAGGAAAAAAGCCCACTTGCATATTTTGTGTATTCTGTCCATATTTCCCCATGCTGTATAACCTTCCCATGCTCGCAGCAAACCTTTGCGTCCTTGAAGTTAATATTAATTCACTCCTTACAGACACATAGACTATTTTAACACAGCGGTTAAATGGAAATTTAGTCGGTTCAGATGAAAGGAAAGTTCTGATGTCACACTTTAAGTTGCAGTACCACCCTTATAATGGTGTAAATGTGTTGTGAATCCCTTGCCCCTCCACACTTCTGCTCCATAGCCATTGTCTATAACTCATTGGTGCCCGGAATATATTCTTTTTAAAAGCTTTGAAGAAATGTAATCAAATTTAACCGGTCTTTGGATAACAAACATTGTCATCATCCGATATTAAAATACGCCTGTGGAGGACATGCTCGAGCTCCTTAACTTTGGTTCGTTCAATTTGGTATCACACTGTCTTATTGGTTCCATGAGATCACCCTTGCCATCTTATTTGCCATATCAAACTACCAATTCCAGACAGTGTTGTATAAATTAATTGTATTATGTATCATCAAAGTCAGGAAACAAGTGGGTCACTGCTGTCAGGACTGTTG